>NC_092148.1:51042733-51105233 GCF_045791955.1 Oncorhynchus clarkii lewisi | reverse complement strand
TGATATTTATAAAAATATATGCAAAGTTCTGACTTCAACAATGTCAGCATTCAAAAGAAAAAGCCTCTCATCAGGCAAAACCTGTCCGAACCAATAAAGCACAGGTTGGGTCTACCAGGCTCAGATATGACTAAATAGAGCCTCCCCAAATAGGCACTTAAATACATTTGGCCATCCCTATTCTTGGCATGCAGGCCAGGTATATCTATGCACGCTAAAGCACGCATTCACACAACATTAAACATGACAGAGAAACCGGACACGTGCTCTCCAAACAAAGAAAACAAAGAAATTGACATTCAATTGGTAAATGCAATCAAGTTAAGTTGCCTCGAGGCAGATGAAAAATTGCCCTGGCTCTGAACACTGTCCACTAACCTTTTGGCGATACGTGGGCACTGGGGCCTTTGTTGTAATAGGTAAGGGAGCATTCTCTCCCGAATGGTGCACAGTGGACACTGGGGTTGTCTCTAGACCCAACCAGCATTGATACAATTTCCGTGCCACACAAAGGAACATTTTGCGGGTGCGGTCATTTTCTCTCCAATCACAGGGGAAAGGGTCAGTGCACACTGTCTCCTCTACAGGCTACAGAGAGAGCTCGGTCATAATCAATTCAGTGTCAGTCACACACCCTATCATAGAAAAGACAATCCCCCCCCCCCCCCCCCATAGGAACAGCAGAGGAGCAGGAAGGAGACGGTTTGGCCTCCAACACTGCATCCTCACCAGAACACGACTGGGAAACTGGACCCCGCCCTTATAAATCAAATATATCAGGCGAAAGCGTATCACATTATTCACAGAGATGAAAAACTTTTTTTCACGCTTTTAATGGAAACGCAAAGGAGTCATACCTAACCGCCCCGGTGGCTTTCCATAGCCCTCTGACACACACTGTGGCGCGCTCTGTCGATTGTGCTGACACAGCAGCAGAGTTTTTTTTTTACATTTATTGCGCCAACCTGTCATTCAATCGTTGCTATTTTTATACAGGGACATAAAACTAAAACTGGGGCGTGCACAAGTTTGAACTGAGGGTGCTAAGCCCCCTTTAGCCCCCTCATGGAGCCGGGTATGCTTCCTCAGTGCTCCTAAAAAAATTACAACTATTTCCCAGCTCTGGGCACAAAGTCCTGATGCTTAGAGCCGAAAGCGCATTGCTCTGACCACTGCGCCACGGGCAGTTTACAATGCTCTTGGAAGCCATGACAATACTTGATGATACTTGAAGCTATGAGTTTGGTTGGTTTGCGGCACCTTCCACAAACCATAGCCCTTAACCACTGGCAATTAATACCTAAACTGTTAACCTTTGAGTTGTTTCTGTTTAAACCCCGTAACCACGTGAAACGAACGCTGTAACCAGTCGGAATTAATATGTATAAAATAGACGCCATAATACGTTGAATTTCGCAAAGGAAACTATGAGGTCTTGTTGTGTGTGCATGACTGTCTTCTGAGCAAAGAAGCTAGTATTATGGCTCTTTTGGGATTCCCCTTGGAAAGGCCATGGTAATGGACTATATCACATGTCAAACTCATTCAACAAAAGGCCGAGTGTCTGCAGGTTTTCCGTCCAACCTTGTACTTGATTGATGAATTGAGGTCACTGATTAGCAAGGAACTCTCCTCACCAGGTTGTCTAGGTCTTAATTGAAAGGAAAGAACAAAAACCCGTAGACACTCAGCCCCCCGTGGTATGAGTTTGACACCCCTGGACAATATTCATCTGACCATACTCTCTTTAGGCTAAATCTAAAATACATGTCTATGGTCTGCCTCAATTGATTGATTGCGTGTGGGTATTCAACTTGTTCATTTTGCTAGCTACCTGTACACATGTGCACATAAGATAAAGATTGTGGTTGTACTACTGTATGGATTGTACTGTATTAGCTAAATGTCAGTGAATGGTATTGGTCACCTGAGGTAGAGTAACTCATGATAAACTGTGGACCACACTATCTACCAGGAGAGTGTTCATCTATATTTTTCATTGTTGTCTATTTACATCCACAAACTGACACTAAGACCGCACTCAACCAGCTGTATATGGCCAAAAGCAAACAAGAAAATGCTCAGCCAGAAGCAGCGCTCCCAGTGGCTGGGGACTTTAATGCAGGCAAACTGAAATCTGTTTCACCTCCTTTTTACCAGCATGTCACATGTGCAACCAGAGGGGGGGGAAAAGTCTAGACCACCTTTACTCTACACACAGAGCTTCTACCCCCAAGCCATGCTGACTACTGAAGAATTAATGAAATGGCCACCCGGGTTATTTACATTGACAACCCCGCCCCTCCGCTACGCGCTGTTTATTATCTATACTCCTACCTAAATGTACAAATTACTTCGACTAGCCTGTACCCCGTATATAACCTCATTATTGTTCTTTGGTGTTGTTATTATTATTATTTATTTTTTTATTCAGTAAATATTTTCTTAATGCATTGTTGGTTAAGGGCTCGTAAGTAAGCATTTCCCGGTAAATTCTACACCTGTTGTATTCGAATTTGAATGGAATGTGTCCCAAATGGCATCCTATTTCCCTATAGTGCTCTACTTTTTACATAATCCCTATGGGCCCTGGTCAAAAGTAATACACTCTTTCGGGAATGGGGTACCATTTAGGACACAAGACAGACTTTTGCATGTGTGCGTGTGCAGTGGATCAGAGTGGATCATCCCTGCCTACAGTATGATCTGTTCTATCTATGTATCTTTGTCAGGGTGCCCTTGTTGAGTATTAAGATCTGCTCGCCAATACACATCCAACAGGTCACCTTGCATTCGGTGAGGTCTGCATTATGAGACAATGAGTATTTTCTAAACATTCTCGGATACAGTTGAAGTCGGACGTTTACATACACCTTAGCCAAATACATTTAAACTCAGTTCTTCACAATTCCTGACATTTAATCCAAGTACAAATTCCATGTCTTAGGTCATTTAGGATCACCACTTTATTTTAAGAATGTGAAATGTCAGAATAATAGTAGAGAGAATCATTTATTTCAGCTCTTATTTCTTTCATCACATTCCCAGTGGGTCAGAAGTTTACATACACTCAATTAGTATTTGGTTGCATTGCCTTGTTTAATTTGGGTCAAACATTTCAGGTAGCCTTCCCCAAGCTTCCCACAATAAGTTGGGTGAATTTTGGCCCATTTCCCCTGACAGAGCTGGTGTAACTGAGTCAGGTTTGTTGGCCTCCTTGCTCGCACACGCTTTTTCAGTTCTGCCCACACATTTTCTATAGGATTGAGGTCAGGGCTTTGTGATGGCCACTCCAATACCTTGACTTTGTTGTCCTTAAGCCATTTTGCCACAACTTTGGAAGTATGGTTGGTGTCATTGTCCATTTGGAAGACCCATTTGCGACCAAGCTTCAACTTCCTGACTGATGTCTTGAAATGTTGCTTCAATATATCCCCATAATTTTCCTACCTCCTGATGCCATCTATTTTGTGAAGTGCACCAGTCCGTCCTGCATCAAAGCACCCTCGCAACATGATGCTGCCACCCCCGTGCTTCAAGGTTGGGATGATGTTCTTCGGCTTGCAAGCCTCCCCTTTTTCCTCCAAACATAACGATGGTCGATATGGCCAAATCAGTTCTATTTTTGCTTCATCAGGCCAGAGGACATTTCTCCAAAAAGTACGATCTTTGTCCCCATTTGCAGGTGCAAACCAGAGTCTAGCTTTTTTATGGTGGTTTTGAAGCAGTGGCTTCTTCCTTGCTGAGCGGCATTTCAGGTTATGTCGATAGGACTCGTTTTACAGTGGATATAGATACTTTTGTACCTGTTTCCTCCAGCATCTTCACAAGGTCCTTTGCTGTTGTTCTGGGATTGATTTGCACTTTTCGCACCAAAGTACGTTTATCTCTAGGAGACAGAACGCATCTCCTTCCTGAGCGGTATGATGGCTGTGTGGTCCCATGGTGTTTATACTTGTGTACTATTGTTTGTACAGATGAAGGTGGTACCTTCAGGCGTTTGGAAATTGCTCCCAAGGATGAACCAGGCTTGTGGAGGTCTACAATTTTCTTTCTGAGGTCAAGGCTGATTTCTTTTGATTTTCCCATGATGTCAAGCAAAGAGGCACTGAGTTTGAAGGTAGGCTTTGAAATACATCCACAGGTACACCTCCAATTGACTCAAATGATGTCAATTAGCCTATCAGAAGCTTCTAAAGCCATGACATCATTTTCTGGAATTTTCCAAGCTGTACATTTCTGACCCACTGGAATTGATACAGTGTGGTATATGTGAAATAATCTGTCTGTAAACAATTGTTGGAAAAATGACTTGTGTCATGTGTAACAGTATAAATTTAGACCGTCCCCTCGCCCATACCCGGGCGCAAACCAGGGACCTTCTGCACACATCAACAACAGTCACCCACGAAGCATCGTTACCCATCGCTCCACAAAAGCCGCGGCCCTTGCAGAGCAAGGGGAACTACTACTTCAAGGTCTCAGAGCAAGTGACGTCACTGATTGAAACGCTATTTAGCGCCCACGCTAACTAAGCTAGCCGTTTCACATCCGTTACACTCACCCCCCTTTTGACCTTCCTCCTTTTTCCGCAGCAACCAGTAATCCGGGTCAACAGCATCAATGTAACAGTATAAATTTAGACCGTCCCCTCGCCCATACCCGGGCGCGAACCAGGGACCTTCTGCACACATCAACAACAGTCACCCACGAAGCATCGTTACCCATCGCTCCACAAAAGCCGCGGCCCTTGCAGAGCAAGGGGAACTACTACTTCAAGGTCTCAGAGCAAGTGACGTCACTGATTGAAACGCTATTTAGCGCCCACGCTAACTAAGCTAGCCGTTTCACATCTGTTACACATGCACAAAGTAGATGTCCTAACCGACTTGCCAAAACTATAGTTTGTTAACAAGAAATGTGTGGAGTGGTTGAAAAACGAGTTTTAATGACTCCAACCTAAGTGTATGTAAACTTCCGATTTCAACTGTGCATATAATGTGTGTGTGTGTGTGTGTTCCTGCGTGCCTGCGTACGTGCATGTGTGCAAGTGTGTGTTTGTGTGTTCCTGCGTGCGCATGAGTGTCTTCCTCCTCTTACCAGTTATTGATGGGTACCAGACGCGGCCATGTTGAGTGTCAGCCTGGCGCCTGATCCCAGGCCTTATATATGGAAACTGTTGGAAGCGTTAGTTACATCAGTACGTCATTCCACACTTTTCCACTCTCACCCACTAACACACCCACACACGCAGGCGCGCACGCATACACTCAAACGGAAGCAACTTGGCCAACACTCGCACACATTGTTAGGAGCGTTACGTCAGCAACGGCATTCCGCACTTTTCCATTGGCCGGCCAGAGTGAGCGATTCCAAAAGGATTTCATCTCCACTTTTTATTTCCATTGAAAGCGATTGTCCTTATATAACCCTAACTCTGGAGGCCTACTTTCTCCCAACTTTCTCTCCTGCTTCGCTCGCGCCCTCTCACACTGTTTGTTTGTCTTGTTCTCTCATCCTCTCCTTGTTTTTCCATTTTCTCTGGTTCTATCACTCGCTCTCTTTCCCTTTAGAAAACCAAATGCAGACTAGGCAGCCCCAAGTATCATTTGTGGGAGCCTGAGACTTCCATACTGTGTGCCACATTCATTTATATACATACGAGCGTCACACATACAAAACACACATATCGCCTCACTGTTTCAAATCATTTTCATGACATAGTAATATATGCAATTTTGTTGACAACTTTTTTTCCAAAGGGACTTAGCTAAAGTCATGCGTACCCACAACCCTGGCATTGCAAGCGCCATGCTTTTCCAACTGAGCTACCGAGGACCTTGCAGATGTTCAGTAAAGCCATCAATGACTGGATGAATACAGTTGCTCTGTGACCTGCGGTTAGAATGTAGCCGCTGGCTCACTGCCGGGAAACTGTCCTGCAAAGCTTATAGGTAATCCATCCTAATGCAGTTAGTGTTGCCATGGCCACCTGTGTATTACATTGCGCTACCTACGGGGAGCTAGAGGGGACATTAAGACTGCAAAACAGTGGAAATGGTTTCAAAACAAAGGATGCAACAGAGGTCTTGCGCGAGGCTGATGTTGACAGTGCAATATGTCTCAATGAAAGATGGTAATGTTTGTTTATATTCGTTGTCATAATCAGGGATCCGTTCATCGTGAAGTTCATTTCGATTTTGTCCGATTTCTTCATTTCATAAATAATTCCGTTTTGATCTGATTAAATGGGTGTAAACAAGGAGCTGGGTTTGCCAGATTGATAGACATCTGTTTACTAGTTAAGGCTTTCTGATCACTAGCCTGCAGCGTTATGACCAAGATTGTACAGTATTGGTTTACATACACAATCTGTAAACTACATGGAGAACAGAATGTACAGAAACCTGAACTGCACTCTGAATGAACAGGTTCCTCTCTTTGACTGAATCAAATGGATCAACGATGTTTCCAATTGACTGGGTCTGCAACACAAGTGAGAAGGGTTTGCTTTGCGCATTGGCCAGCGCAGGTTTGCCAAAGCTGTTCTGCATGCTCATGCTGCTGCTATTGCGTAACTTAGTGCTGCCACCTACTGTTGGCTGTCAGTCAAACTCCCCCAACTCCCATTTGTCACATTGGGGAAGGTGAAAAATAATCAATAATTGTGTTTCAAAAAGTCTAAATAGATACTGACTGCAGTTGTCTTCGGGTTACGCTTACCATTTGACTTTATAGATGCCAAGGGGAGATAGGCGGAGAGGGAGAGAGAAAGCGAGAGTGTGTGAGAGGGACAGAGTGTGCATCGTGTCTCTACTCTCTGTGTGGGAGTGAGAATGTGAGTGTGTGGTTCTCTCTGTACTGTCTGTGCATACTCTCAAAGTGCTGACGAAAGCAGCTGGGCATGCTGACGCCTGTCTCTCTAATGGTGTGCCAGCCTGAGACAGCACTCTGCCCCATGCAGCTCTACCCCTATCAGCACTCTCACTGTTTCCATCAGCACATAGCCCATAGCCCCGGCTCTATTGCCTGGCTCCGGCTCTATACCCCATCGCTATACCCCAGCCCCAGCTCTAAACACCAGCCCCAGCTCTATACCCCAGCCCCAGCTCTAAACACCAGCCCCAGCTCTATACCCCAGCCCCAGCTCTAAACACCAGCCCCAGCTCTATACCCAAGCCCCAGCTCTAAACACCAGCCCCAGCTCTAAACACCAGCCCCAGCTCTATACCCCAGCCCCAGCTCTATACCCCAGCCCTAGCTCTAAACACCAGCCCCAGCTCTATACCCCAGCCCCAGCTCTATACCCCAGCCCCAGCTCTATACCCCAGCCCCAGCTCTAAACACCAGCCCCAGCTCTAGCTCTAAACACCAGCCCCAGCTCTAAACACCAGCCCCAGCTCTAAACACCAGCCCCAGCTCTATACCCCAGCCCCAGCTCTATACCCCAGCCCCAGCTCTAAACACCAGCCCCAGCTCTAGCTCTAAAACACCAGCCCCAGCTCTAAACGCCAGCCCCAGCTCTATACCCCAGCCCCAGCTCTAAACACCAGCCCCAGTTCTATACCCCAGCCCCAGCTCTAGCTCTAAACACCAGCCCCAGCTCTAGCTCTAAACACCAGCCCCAGCTCTAGCTCTAAACACCAGCCCCAGCTCTAGCTCTAAACACCAGCCCCAGCTCTAGCTCTAAACACCAGCCCCAGCTCTAAACACCAGCCCCAGCTCTAAACACCAGCCCCAGCTCTAGCTCTAAACACCAGCCCCAGCTCTATACCCCAGCCCCAGCTCTATACCCCAGCCCCAATTCTAAACACCAGCCCCAGCTCTAAACACCAGCCCCAGCTCTATACCCCAGCCCCAGCTCTATATCCCAGCCCCAGCTCTAAACACCAGCCCCATCATCTATAACCCAGCCCCAGCTCTATACCCCAGCCCCAGCTCTAAACATCAGCCCCAGCTCTAGCTCTAAACACCAGCCCCAGCTCTAAACGCCAGCCCCAGCTCTATACCCCAGCCCCAGCTCTAAACACCAGCCCCAGCACTATACCCCAGCCCCAGTTCTATACCCCAGCCCCAGCTCTAAACACCAGCCCCAGCTCTAAACACCAGCCCCAGCTCTAAACACCAGCCCCAACTCTATACCCCAGCCCCAGCTCTAAACATCAGCCCCAGCTCTAAACACCAGCCCCAGCTCTAGTTCTAAACACCAGCCCCAGCTCTTAACACCAGCCCCAGCTCTATACGCCAGCCCCAGCTCTAAACACCAGCCCCAGCTCTATACGCCAGCCCCAGCTCTATACCCCAGCCCCAGCTCTAGCTCTAAACACCAGCCCCAGCTCTAGCTCTAAACACCAGCCCCAGCTCTAAACACCAGCCCCAGCTCTAAACACCGGCCCCAGCTCTAGCTCTAAACACCAGCCCCAGCTCTCAACACCAGCCCCAGCTCTATACGCCAGCCCCAGCTCTAAACACCAGCCCCAGCTCTAGCTCTAAACACCAGCCCCAGCTCTAGCTCTAAACACCAGCCCCAGCTCTAGCTCTTAACACCAGCCCCAGCTCTAAACACCAGCCCCAGCTCTAGCTCTAAACACCAGCCCCAGCTCTAGCTCTATACACCAGCCCCAGCTCTAAACACCAGCCCCAGCTCTAAAAACCAGCCCCAGCTCTAGCTGTAAACACCAGCACCAGCTCTAGCTCTATACCCCAGCCCCAGCTCTAAACACCAGCCCCAGCTCTAGCTCTAAACACCAGCCCCAGCTCTAGCTCTATACCCCAGCCCCAGCTCTAAACACCAGCCCCAGCTCTAAACACCAGCCCCAGCTCTAGCTCTAAACACCAGCCCCAGCTCTAAACACCAGCCCCAGCTCTAGCTCTAAACACCAGCCCCAGCTCTAAACACCAGCCCCAGCTCTAGCTCTAAACACCAGCCCCAGCTCTAAACACCAGCCCCAGCTCTAGCTCTAAACACCAGCCCCAGCTCTATACCCCAGCCCCAGCTCTATAAACCAGCCCCAGCTCTATACACCAGCCCCAGCTCTAAACACCAGCCCCAGCTCTAGCTCTAAACACCAGCCCCAGCTCTAGCTCTAAACACCAGCCCCAGCTCTAGCTCTAAACACCAGCCCCAGCTCTAAACACCAGCCCCAGCTCTAAACACCAGCCCCAGCTCTAAACACCAGCCCCAGCTCTAGCTCTAAACACCAGCCCCAACTCTTAACACCAGCCCCAGCTCTAAACACCAGCCCCAGCTCTAAACACCAGCCCCAGCTCTAGCTCTAAACACCATCCCCAGCTCTAGCTCTATACCCCAGCCCCAGCTCTAAACACCAGCCCCAGCTCTAGCTCTAAACACCAGCCCCAGCTCTAGCTCTATACCCCAGCCCCAGCTCTAAACACCAGCCCCAGCTCTAAACACCAGCCCCAGCTCTAGCTCTAAACACCAGCCCCAGCTCTAAATGCCAGCCCCAGCTCTAGCTCTAAACACCAGCCCCAGCTCTAAACACCAGCCCCAGCTCTAGCTCTAAACACCAGCCCCAGCTCTATACCCCAGCTCCAGCTCTAAACACCAGCCCCAGCTCTAAACACCAGCCCCAGCTCTAAACACCAGCCCCAGCTCTAAACACCAGTCCCAGCTCTAAACACCAGCCCCAGGTCTAGCTCTAAACACCTGCCCCAGCTCTAGCTCTAAACACCAGCCCCAGCTCTATACCCCAGCCCCAGCTCTAAACGCCAGCCCCAGCTCTAAACACCAGCCCCAGCTCTAAACGCCAGCCCCAGCTCTAGCTCTAAACGCCAGCCCCAGCTCTAAACACCAGCCCCAGCTCTAGCTCTAAACACCAGCCCCAGCTCTAAACGCCAGCCCCAGCTCTATACGCCAGCCCCAGCTCTATACACCAGCCCCAGCTCTATACCCAGCCCCAGCTCTAAACACCAGCCCCAGCTCTATACCCCAGCCCCAGCTCTAAACACCAGCCCCAGCTCTAGCTCTAAACACCAGCCCCAGCTCTAAACACCAGCCCCAGCTCTAGCTCTAAACACCAGCCCCAGCTCTATACCCCAGCCCCAGCTCTAAATACCAGCCCCAGCTCTAGCTCTAAACACCAGCCCCAGTTCTATACCCCAGCCCCAGCTCTAGCTCTAAACACCAGCCCCAGCTCTAAACACCAGCCCCAGCTCTAAACACCAGCCCCAGTTCTATACCCCAGCCCCAGCTCTATACCCCAGCCCCAGCTCTATACCCCACTCCCAGCTCTAAACACCAGCCCCAGCTCTAGCTCTAAACACCAGCCCCAGCTCTATACACCAGCCCCAGCTCTAAACACCAGCCCCAGATCTAAACACCAGCCCCAGCTCTAAACACCAGCCCCAGCTCTAAACACCAGCCCCAGCTCTAGCTCTAAACACCAGCCTCAGTTCTATACCCCAGCCCCAGCTCTAGCTCTAAACACCAGCCCCAGCTCTAAACACCAGCCCCAGCTCTAAACACCAGCCCCAGCTCTATACCCCAGCCCCAGCTCTATACCCCAGCCCCAGCTCTATACCCCAGCCCCAGCTCTAAACACCAGCCCCAGCTCTAGCTCTAAACACCAGCCCCAGCTCTAGCTCTATACACCAGCCCCAGCTCTAAACACCAGCCCCAGATCTAAACACCAGCCCCAGCTCTAAACACCAGCCCCAGCTCTAAACACCAGCCCCAGCTCTAGCTCTAAACACCAGCCCCAACTCTAGCTCTATACCCCAGCCCCAGCTCTAAACACCAGCCCCAGCTCTAGCTCTAAACACCAGCCCCAGCTCTAGCTCTATAACCCAGCCCCAGCTCTAAACACCAGCCCCAGCTCTAAACACCAGCCCCAGCTCTAGCTCTAAACACTAGCCCCAGCTCTAAATGCCAGCCCCAGCTCTAGCTCTAAACACCAGCCCCAGCTCTAAACACCAGCCCCAGCTCTATACCCCAGCCGCAGCTCTAAACACCAGCCCCAGCTCTAAACACCAGCCCCAGCTCTAAACACCAGCCCCAGCTCTAGCTCTAAACACCAGCCCCAGCTCTAGCTCTAAACACCAGCCCCAGCTCTATACCCCAGCCCCAGCTCTAAACGCCAGCCCCAGCTCTAAACACCAGCCCCAGCTCTAAACGCCAGCCCCAGCTCTAGCTCTAAACGCCAGCCTCCAGCTCTAAACACCAGCCCCAGCTCTAGCTCTAAACACCAGCCCCAGCTCTAAACGCCAGCCCCAGCTCTATATACCAGCCCCAGCTCTATACCCCAGCCCCAGCTCTAAACACCAGCCCCAGCTCTATACCCCAGCCCCAGCTCTAAACACCAGCCCCAGCTCTAGCTCTAAACACCAGCCCCAGCTCTAAACACCAGCCCCAGCTCTAGCTCTAAACACCAGCCCCAGCTCTATATCCCAGCCCCAGCTCTAAATACCAGCCCCAGCTCTAGCTCTAAACACCAGCCCCAGTTCTATACCCCAGCCCCAGCTGTAGCTCTAAACACCAGCCCCAGCTCTAAACACCAGCCCCAGCTCTAAACACCAGCCCCAGTTCTATACCCCAGCCCCAGCTCTATACCCCAGCCCCAGCTCTATACCCCAGCCCCAGCTCTAAACACCAGCCCCAGCTCTAGCTCTAAACACCAGCCCCAGCTCTATACCCCAGCCCCAGCTCTAAATACCAGCCCCAGCTCTAGCTCTAAACACCAGCCCCAGTTCTATACCCCAGCCCCAGCTCTAGCTCTAAACACCAGCCCCAGCTCTAAACACCAGCCCCAGTTCTATACCCCAGCCCCAGCTCTATACCTCAGCCCCAGCTCTAAACACCAGCCCCAGCTCTAGCTCTAAACACCAGCCCCAGCTCTAAAAGCCAGCCCCAGCTCTATACGCCAGCCCCAGTTCTAGCTCTAAACACCAGCCCCAGCTCTAAACACCAGCCCCAGCTCTAGCTCTAAACACCAGCCCCAGCTCTAAACGCCAGCCCCAGCTCTATACGCCAGCCCCAGTTCTAGCTCTAAACACCAGCCCCAGCTCTAGCTCTATACCCCAGCCCCAGCTCTATACCCCAGCCCCAGCTCTAAACACCAGCCCCAGCTCTATACCCCAGCCCCAGCTCTATACCCCAGCCCCAGCTCTATACCCCAGCCCCATCATCTATACACCAGCCCCATCATCTATACACCAGCCACAACTGTAAACACCAGCATCTATACCTCAGCCCCAGCTCTATACCCCAGCCCCATCATCTATACACCAGCCACAGCTGTAAACACCAGCATCTATACCCCAGCCCCAGCTCTAAACACCAGTGCCAGCTCTATACCCCAGCCCCAGCTCTATACCCCAGCTCTATACCCCAGCCCCAGCTCTATACCCCAGCCCCATCATCTATACACCAGCCCTATCATCTATACACCAGCCCCATCAACTATACACCAGCCACAGCTGTAAACACCAGCATCTATACCCCAGCCCCAGCTCTAAACACCACCCCAAACTCTATACCCCAGCCCCATCATCTATACACCAGCCCCATCATCTATACACCAGCCCCATCAACTATACACCAGCCACAGCTGTAAACACCAGCATCTATACCCCAGCCCCAGCTCTATACACCACCCCCAGCTCTATACCCCGGCCCCATCATCTATACACCAGCCCTATCATCTATTCACCAGCCACAGCTGTAAACACCAGCATCTATACCCCAGCCCCAGCTCTATACACCAGTTCTATACCCCAGCCCCAGCTCTATACCCCAGCCCCAGCTCTATACCCCAGCTCTATACCCCAGCTCTATACCCCAGCCCCAGCTCTATACCCCAGCCCCAGCTCTATACCCCAGCTCTATACCCCAGCCCCAGCTCTATACCACAGCCCCAGCTCTATACCCCAGCCCCAGCTCTATACCACAGCCCCAGCTCTATACCCCAGCCCCATCTCTATACCCCAGCTCTATACCCCAGCCCCAGCTCTATACCACAGCCCCAGCTCTATACCACAGCCCCAGCTCTAAACACCAGCCCCAGCTCTAAACACCAGCCCCAGCTCTAGCTCTAAACACCAGCCCCAGCTCTAGCTCTAAACACCAGCCCCAGCTCTATACCCCAGCCCCAGCTCTAAACGCCAGCCCCAGCTCTAAACACCAGCCCCAGCTCTAAACGCCAGCCCCAGCTCTAGCTCTAAACGCCAGCCTCCAGCTCTAAACACCAGCCCCAGCTCTAGCTCTAAACACCAGCCCCAGCTCTAAACGCCAGCCCCAGCTCTATATACCAGCCCCAGCTCTATACCCCAGCCCCAGCTCTAAACACCAGCCCCAGCTCTATACCCCAGCCCCAGCTCTAAACACCAGCCCCAGCTCTAGCTCTAAACACCAGCCCCAGCTCTAAACACCAGCCCCAGCTCTAGCTCTAAACACCAGCCCCAGCTCTATATCCCAGCCCCAGCTCTAAATAGCAGCCCCAGCTCTAGCTCTAAACACCAGCCCCAGTTCTATACCCCAGCCCCAGCTGTAGCTCTAAACACCAGCCCCAGCTCTAAACACCAGCCCCAGCTCTAAACACCAGCCCCAGTTCTATACCCCAGCCCCAGCTCTATACCCCAGCCCCAGCTCTATACCCCAGCCCCAGCTCTAAACACCAGCCCCAGCTCTACCTCTAAACACCAGCCCCAGCTCTATACCCCAGCCCCAGCTCTAAATACCAGCCCCAGCTCTAGCTCTAAACACCAGCCCCAGTTCTATACCCCAGCCCCAGCTCTAGCTCTAAACACCAGCCCCAGCTCTAAACACCAGCCCCAGTTCTATACCCCAGCCCCAGCTCTATACCTCAGCCCCAGCTCTAAACACCAGCCCCAGCTCTAGCTCTAAACACCAGCCCCAGCTCTAAAAGCCAGCCCCAGCTCTATACGCCAGCCCCAGTTCTAGCTCTAAACACCAGCCCCAGCTCTAAACACCAGCCCCAGCTCTAGCTCTAAACACCAGCCCCAGCTCTAAACGCCAGCCCCAGCTCTATACGCCAGCCCCAGTTCTAGCTCTAAACACCAGCCCCAGCTCTAGCTCTATACCCCAGCCCCAGCTCTATACCCCAGCCCCAGCTCTAAACACCAGCCCCAGCTCTATACCCCAGCCCCAGCTCTATACCCCAGCCCCAGCTCTATACCCCAGCCCCATCATCTATACACCAGCCCCATCATCTATACACCAGCCACAGCTGTAAACACCAGCATCTATACCTCAGCCCCAGCTCTATACCCCAGCCCCATCATCTATACACCAGCCACAGCTGTAAACACCAGCATCTATACCCCAGCCCCAGCTCTAAACACCAGTGCCAGCTCTATACCCCAGCCCCAGCTCTATACCCCAGCTCTATACCCCAGCCCCAGCTCTATACCCCAGCCCCATCATCTATACACCAGCCCTATCATCTATACACCAGCCCCATCAACTATACACCAGCCACAGCTGTAAACACCAGCATCTATACCCCAGCCCCAGCTCTAAACACCACCCCCAGCTCTATACCCCAGCCCCATCATCTATACACCAGCCCCATCATCTATACACCAGACCCATCAACTATACACCAGCCACAGCTGTAAACACCAGCATCTATACCCCAGCCCCAGCTCTATACACCACCCCCAGCTCTATACCCCGGCCCCATCATCTATACACCAGCCCCATCATCTATTCACCAGCCACAGCTGTAAACACCAGCATCTATTCCCCAGCCCCAGCTCTATACACCAGTTCTATACCCCAGCCCCAGCTCTATACCCCAGCCCCAGCTCTATACCCCAGCTCTATACCCCAGCTCTATACCCCAGCCCCAGCTCTATACCCCAGCCCCAGCTCTATACCCCAGCTCTATACCCCAGCCCCAGCTCTATACCACAGCCCCAGCTCTATACCCCAGCCCCAGCTCTATACCACAGCCCCAGCTCTATACCCCAGCCCCATCTCTATACCCCAGCTCTATACCCCAGCCCCAGCTCTATACCACAGCCCCAGCTCTATACCACAGCCCCAGCTCTATACCCCAGCCCCAGCTCTATACCACAGCCCAAGCTCTATACCACAGCCCCAGCTCTCTACCCCAGCCCCAGCTCTATACCACAGCCCCAGCTCTATACCCCAGCCCCAGCTCTATACCACAGCCCCAGCTCTATACCCCAGCCCCAGCTCTATACCCCAGCCCCAGCTCTATACCCCAGCTCTATACCACAGCCCCAGCTCTATACCCCAGCCCCAGCTGTAAACACCGACCTCCGCTCTATAACACCAGTCCCATCAGCACTGTTACTCATCAGCACATAGCCCAGCCAAAACCCCTTTATATACAGTATACGCCATTTAGCAGATGCTACATCCAAAACGACTTAAAGTCCATTTACATTTTGGTGGTTCCTGGAATCGAACCCACTATTCTGACATTGCAAGCGCCAAGCTCTATCAACTGAGTTACAGAGGACCACAACTCGCCTGAGGTATAAAGGCATATTCTGAGAGAGTTGGTAACCCCTCAGCCCCATCAGCACTCCATCAGCACATATCCCATATCCCAGTGTCTGCACCTCAACAACCACATCCTGGACCACCACAGAGTAGGTAGAATTCTACCCAGCCTAACAACTGATACTGGGTCAGATAATTTCTCATCCGCCCAAGGACAAGCAGAATCACATGACATGACACTGTACACCACACACACACATACACACACACACACACACACACACACACACACACACAACTGCAGGCTGACAACTCTGTGGTGTGACTGGTTGCTACTCTCTGTTATCATTTCCCTGCTCTCTGGCGATGACATCACAAACAACATGTGGGCTATTTCTGTTTGGTTGCCGGGTGAAAATGAGGTTGTGTCTGATGTGCTGAATATGAAAAAAAAGAAGGGAAAAAAAGAAGGCCCATAATGATTTCATTCAACGATGGCTTTATGAAAACAGTTCTGTTTGGTGCTAGTGCATAGCTTAAATCTGGCAAAAGGGACTTTTCTCGCTTGAACTGTGAGCCTGTTTGTTTTATGTACACAAACTCTATGAACTAAATTACCAGCTCTAATTCACCCCTACGCATCCCTCTCTTCCCTGTCCTCCTTAGCCCTATTTCTAACCTTACCCTTTCATCATCCCTCTCTTCCCTGTCCTCCTTAGCCCTATTTCTAACCTTACCCTTTCATCATCCCTCCTTCCCTGTCCTCCTCCACTGTACTTCCATCTCGCTTTTCCACTTAGACCAAGCAGGCAGTGGACAGAGTATGTATATCTGTCTGTCAACAATGACTTCAGAGGGTTAACAGTAACAATTAGCAGGGCACTTCCACTATTCCACTAAAGCCAGTGTCACTTTGTGTAGACGGCTGGTTATATGTTCAATTACCCAGGAGGCTTTATAAAAGAGCAACCAGCAGCATAGTAATAACCTATGGATTTAGCATGTTACAGGCTAGTAAATACATGTCATGCAGCAAATGACACAAAAATGCAATGTAATGAAAAGTGTTATGTAAAGCGTTACCCTCTGGCCAAATAGTCTATTTAGTGTGACCTGTGCCCTCTCCCTGCCCCTGTGCCAGTGTTCACCTTGAGGGCAGAAGTCTGAACACGGGTGAAATGTGACCACAGCATCCCCTGGGGTAAAATGGGATGTGACCGCTGCTCCCAGAAAGGAAATACACAGAGTCAGCTGGACGATCAAGTGATTCTCCTCAGCAAAACATCTCTGGTGAGGCCACACAAACACACCCACACACACACACACACACACACACACACACACACTGGCACCCGTAGACGCAAACGCACACAGAAAGATACACTCCGTGAACACACAGACTCCTCCTTGCATGCACACACACACACACTCACTCTCTCCACTTTGCATCTAGTACGCATTGATTATTCATGCAGGAGTAATGTGAGGTGTCTCTGTTTTAATGCCTGCTAATGGCTTTTAGACTTACCTTCGCTGGCTATGAATAACTCATATCAGTTACGCCACAGACGATACCTCATCCTCACTGCCTTAGTTGACATGAGGGTGTGTGTGTGTGTGTGCGCGCGTGTGTGTGTGTGTGAGTGTGCGTGTGTGTGTGTGTGTGCGTGCGTGCGTGCGTGTGTGTGAGCGCATATTGCTGTTAGCTGTTCCCAAAATAGCAATATGAGAAACAAAGGGGTTTGTGTGTTTAGCAATGCTTGAGTACTTCTTTACCTCACTACCTGGCTGAAACGTTGCGATAAACTACAGAAGCATACAAAAGTGTGCAGGTATTACTTTTCCTTCTAGGTCATCTTAGTGCCCTCATCGCTTCCAGGAATAGGTCTGAGGGGTAAGGTGTGGTGAGGTGGGAGCTAGGCTGGGATGGGTACATATCGATCCCCGTGTGCGGCGTCTGTATCGACGGAGAGATGTGTTTTCGGGAAGTGATCTTGGCAGGCCCAGACAGACGGCCAGACAGACGGCGGGCTAGACGAACAAGCAGACAGGCACCTGGGCAGGACAGGACACATGGGGCACCATGCTGGCACCATCAGCCCTGCTGCATTGACACTAGAGACCCTGGTATACCATAGAAAGGTCAAAGGTGACATCTCCTGAGCGGTACCTGGGAGCTCACAGTGATTCAGTCCTTTCAAACATTTCATGTGAAGGTATAAGCATTACCCTATGACATTTAGGGGTAGGTTGTAAAGAATCTAAGGACCATGAACGTAATAAGAAACCTTAGGTGCTACCTGCCCACTACAAAATGCCCAGTCAGAAGAAGGATGAGGCAGATATCCAGGTTAAGGGGGCTTTATTGGAAGAAGACGTCCACACACACACACACCACATTCATCTGACCACTCATGGTTCAGGAAACTGAGAATCATGTCTAGTGAGAATGAACATAAACTATGTTTTTTCTTTTTTACCCTTATTTTACCAGGTAAGTTGACTGGGAACACAATCTCATTTACACACACTTTCTGAAAGGAAAGAGGAGTAAGAAAACATATAGCACTGCTATAATATATATGACATGTGTGTAAAAGCTAGCACAGGTAAGTGTATAACAGCAAGGGCTATACAGTACACTACAGCAGGCATAAGGCCTAGTCACATGGCAATAGACTAAACAACCTACTGGACTTTTGTTGGAGGAGTTCCCACATATGCTGAGCACTTGTTGGCTGCTTTTCCTTCACTCTGCGGTCCAACTAATCCCAAACCATCTCAATTGGGTTGAGGTCAGGTGATTGTGGAGGCCAGGTCATCTGATGCAGCACTCCATCACTCTCCTTCTTGGTCAAATAGCCCTTACACAGCCTGGAGGTGTGTTGGGTCATTGTCCTGTTGAAAAACAAATGATAGTTCCACAAAGCCCAAACCAGATGGGATGCTGTATCGATGCAGAATGCTGTGGTAGCCATGGTGGTTAAGTGTGCCTTGAATTCTAAATAAATCACTGACAGTGTCACCAGCAAAGCACCCTCACACGTCCTCCTCCATGCTTTACGGTGAGAACCACACAGGAGATCAACTGTTCACCTACTCTGCGTCTCACAAAAACATGGCGGTTGGAACCAAAAATCTCTAATTTGGACTCATCAGACCAAAGGACAGATTTCCACCAATCTGATGTCCATTGCTCGTGTTTCATGGCCCAAGCAAGTCTCTTCTTATTATTGGTGTCCTTTAGTAGTGGTTTCTTTGCAGCAATTCCACCATGAAGGCCTGATTCACGCAGTCTCCTCTGAACAGTTGATGTTGAGATGTGTCTGTAAGCTGAACTCTGTGAAGCATTTATTTGGGCTGCAATCTGAGGAGCAGTTAACTCTAATGAACGTATCCTCTGCTGCAGAGGTAACTCTGGGTCTTCCTTTTCTGTGACGGTCCTCATGAGAGCCAGTTTCATCATAGCGCTTGATGATTTTTGCGACTGAAAGTCACGACTGAAGTTCTTGAAATTTTCTGGATTGACCTTCATGTCTTAAAGTAATGATGGACTGTCATTTCTCTTTCCTTATTTGAGCTGTTCTTGCCATAATATGAACTTGGTATTTTACCAAATAGGGCTATCTTCTGTATACCACCCCTACCTTGTCACAACACAACTGATTGGCTCAAACGCATTTAGATGGAAATAAATTCCACAAATTAACTGTTAACAAGGCACACCTGTTCATTTAAATGCATTCCAGGTGACTACCTCATGAAGCTGGTTGAGAGAATGCCAAGAGTGTGCAAAGAAAGCTGTCATCAAGGCAAAGTGTGGCTACTTTGAAGAATCTCAAATATAATTTTTTTTTGATTTGTTTAACACTTTTTTTCTTACTACATGATTGAAAGTGTTATTTCATAGTTTTAATGTCTTCAATCTTATTCTACAATGTAGAAAATAGTCAAATTTAAAAAAATGCTTGAAGGAGTAGGTGTCCAAACTTTTGACTGGTACTGTACAGTGTGGCAAAAAAAGTATTTAGTCAGCCACCAATTGTGCAAGTTCTCCCACTTAAAAAGATGAGAGAGGCCTGTAATTTTCATCATAGGTACACTCCAACTATGACAGACAAAATGAGAATTTTTTTTTTAGGATTTTTAATGAATTTATTTGCAAATTATGGTGGAAAATAAGTATTTGGTCACCTACAAACAAGCAAGATTTCTGGCTCTCACAGACCTGTAACTTCTTCTTTAAGAGGCTCCTCTGTCCTCCACTCGTTATCTGTATTAGTGGCACCTGTTTGAACTTGTTATCAGTATAAAAGACACCTGTCCACAACCTCAAACAGTCACACTCCAAACTCCACTATGGCCAAGACCAAACAGCTGTCAAAGGACACCAGAAACAAAATTGTAGACCTGCACCAGGCTGGGAAGACTGAATCTGCAATATGTAAGCAGCTTGGTTTGAATAAATCAACTGCGGGAGCAATTATTAGGAAATGGAAGACATACAAGACCACTGATAATCTCCCTCGATCTGGGGCTCCACGCAAGATCTCACCCCGTGGGGTCAAAATGATCACAAGAACGGTGAGCAAAAATCCCAGAACCACACGGGGGGACCTAGTGAATGACCTGCAGAGAGCTGGGACCAAAGTAACAAAGCCTACCATCAGTAACACACTACGCCGCTAGGGACTCAAATCCTGCAGTGCCAGACGTGTCCCCCTGCTTAAGCCAGTAAGTTTGCTAGAGAGCATTTGGATGATCCAGAAAAAGATTGGGAGAATGTCATATGGTCAGATGAAACCAAAATATAACTTTTTGGTAAAAACTCAACTCGTTGTGTTTGGAGGACAAAAAAATGTTGAGTTTCATCCAAAGAACACCATACCTACTGTGAAGCATGGGGTGGAAACATGCTTTGGGGCTGTTTTTCTGCAAAGGGACCAGGACAACTGATCTGTGTAAAGGAAAGAATGAATGGGGCCATGTATCGTGAGATTTTGAGTGAAAACCTTCTTCCATCAGCAAGGGCATTGAATATGAAACATGGCTGGGTCTTTCAGTATGACAATGATCCCAAACACAACGCCCGGGCAACGAAGGAGTGGCTTGAAAGTCTGTGTTGCCCAGCAACAGCCCCAAAACATCACTGCTCTAGAGGAGATCTGCATGGAGGAATGGGCCAAAATACCAGCAACAGTGTGTGAAAACCTTGTGAAGACTTACAGAAAATGTTTGACCTCTGTCACTGCCAACAAAGGGTATATAACAAAGTATTGAGATGAACTTTTGTTATTGACCAAATACTTATTTTCCACCATAATTTGCAAATAAATTCATTAAAATCCTACAATGTGATTTTCTGGATTTTTTTTCTTCTCATTTTGTCTGTTATAGTTGAAGTGTACCTATGATGAAAATTACAGGCCTCTCTCATATTTTTAAGTGGGAGAACTTGCACAATTGGTGGCTGACTAAATACTTTTTTGCCACACTGTATATTTAAAAAAAAAAATATTCTCCTGTACTATTTTCCTCTAACCCTACCATCCCTCCCCTAATTGGAGTAAACTAATGTACAACAACATTTAGGCTTCTACTTCCAGCTTATACATACTACAGTGCATTTGAAAAGTGTTCAGACCCCTTGACAATTTCCACATGTTGCTACTTTACAGCCTTATTCTAAAAGTGATTAGTAGGGAAGAGTATTATTAAATTATTGATTGATAGACTATTACTTCTTAAATCACCCAGCAGTGCTATTTCCATTTTTGGGGCATCTAAAGCACATTTCCTGCATTTCTAATCTAGCACGACCCATTGCCCTTCTAGCCATCTCTATTTACAATAACAAAAAGTAAGCAAAAATGCACAGTCATCAAGCTAGGTAAGAGATGATTAAATATGTTTAAGTGATTGATAAGACTGAACTAGATCCATGATAATTCAATAATCAATATTGTGTGGCACATTTGACCAATAGCCTAACAAATGAACAACTCTTACATTGATTGTCTTTACGACATCCTCTACATCAAACTTCAGCCAGACCGCCCAGCCAACCCGAGCCGCCTGCACGCCCGAACCCCACCAGTCTAGTCAATAGCTCAACACAACTTCCTTCACATCTTTTTTTTTATGTCTCAAGGGAAAGGTTTGGAAAATAAAAATAGAAGGAAAAGACACATACGCCTACACATTAACAGTACACCCTCCATATAATTCATATTATAGGCCTAATAGCACTGTTGAGCTCTTTTTTTAACTTGCACACAATATAGCTGGGTCACCCTGTCCTGCCCCTAGGGGTCTAAGGACCTCTAGCTCCCCAACCCAACACACCCCACTCAGATTTAGGATCTTAGCGAAGCATTCATTATTGGTTTCAGGTCATTTCAGGTTGCAGGCCAACGCCAGAGTGACAACAGTACAGCAGAGCCCCAGGGACAGGACTGAGCAACCCAGCAGCTAGGGATTGCCTAAATAGTTATCTCCCCTGACGTTGGCATGTTTTCAATACAGACTCCTTTTGTCGTACAGTATTCCATATAAGGCATCCAGACCTTATGAAAGTTGCACAGTATACCCTTCATCTTAAAACAAATCTAATGATACTGTACATAACTTGACATTTCTTCCATACATTGTGGGAGGATAACCAACCTTCCAGTTAATGGCAATGCATTTATTAGCCACTATAAATGCTAGGTTACATAGTCTCCAGTCTCAACATTTCCAAGCAAACTAAAACAGCGAGAAGGGAGAATCTGTAGACATGTGGAGATAAAAGAGCATACTCTTTGCCAAAATTCAGCCAGCCTTCACAAGACCAACAACATTATGCAAATACAGTGCATTCGGAAAGTATTCACACTGTGACTTTTTGTTTTGTTGTTATGTTACAGCCTTTTTCTAAAATTGATTAAATTGTTTTCCCCCCCCTTATCAATCTACACACAATAGCCCATAATGACAAGGCAAATATCACATTGACATACGTATTCAATACGCAGTACTTTGTTGAAGCACCTTTGTCAGCGATTACAGCCTCGAGTCTTCTTGGGTATGACACTACAAGCTTGGCACACCTGCATTTGGGGAGTTTCTCCCATTCTTCTCTGCAGATCCTCTCAAGCTCTGTAAGGTTGGATGGGGAGCGTCACTGCACAGCTATTTTCAGGTCTCTCCAGAGATGTCAGATCGGGTTCAAGTCAGGGCTCTGGCTGGGCCACTCAAGGACATTCAGAGACTTGTCCCGAAGATCCTCCTGCATTGTCTTGGCTGTGTGCTTAGGTTTGTTGTCTTGTTGGAAGGTGAACCTTTGCCCCCGTCTGAGGTCCTGAGCACTCTGGAGCAGGTTTTCATCAAGGATCTCTGTACTTTGCACTGTTAATCTTTCCCTTGATCCTGACTAGTCTCCCAGTCCCTGCCCCTGAAAAACATCCCCACAGCTTTGCTTCTCATGGTCTGAGTGTCTTTTAGGTGCCTTTTGGCAAACTCCAAGCGGGCTGTCATGTGCCTTTTACTGAGGAGTGGCTTCCGTCTGGCCACTCTACCATATAGGCCTAAATGGTGGAGTGTTGCAGAGAAGGTTGTCCTTCTGGAAGGTTCTCCCATCTCCCCAGAGGAACTCTGAAGCTCTGTAAGAGTGACTATTGGGGTCTTTGTCACCTCCCTGACCAATACCCTTCTCCCCTGATTGCTCAGTTTTGCCAGGGGCCAGCTCTAGTAAGAGTCTTGGTGGTTCCAAATTTCTTCAATTTAAGAGTGATGGAGGCCACTGTGTTCTTGGGGACCTTCAATGCTGCAGGATTGTTTTGGTACCCTTACCCAGATCTATGCCTCGACACAATCTTGTCTCGGTGCTCTAAGGACAATTCCATCGACCTCATGGCTTGGTTTATGCTCTGACATGCACTGTCAACTGTGGGATCTTATATGGACAGGTGTGTGCCTTTCCAAATCATGTCCAATCAATTGAATTTACCACAGGTGGACTCCAATCAAGTTGTACTAACATCTCAAGGATGATCAATGGAAACAGGATGCACCTGAGCTCAATTTCCATACTCATAGCACAGAGTCTGAAAATAAGGTATTTCTGGGGTACTGAACATTGATTGATGAGGAACATTTTTGATTTAATCCATTTTGGAATAAGGCTGTACCTTAATAACATTTGGAAAAATGAAAGGGGTCTGAATACTTTCCAGAATGCACTGTATGTCCCCCTTTTGTGAACCCAGAAAAATAATACAATTTCTGTCTGAGATTATAAGAACACTACTGGGTATTCTAACATCTGTATCCATTCATCATCAATAGCGTCTCCCACCACTCGCATTTTTGTTTTACACGTTTTGTGTCATCGGGAAAAGCCTTCCTCAACCCTTGATACAGTTTAGAAATCAACTTTGGAGATTTGTCAGCCAGCCTTAAAATAGCATCTGGCTTGTCCAGTGTTTGCTGGACAGAGAGAATAATGTGTTGTATCTACAAAAACTCACCTTACCTCTGTCACAGACTGGTCAACTGTTCTGCCTGCGGCTATGGAACCCTGACCTGTTCACCGGATGTGCTACCTGTCCCACACCTGCTGTTTTGAACTCTCTAGAGACAGCAGGAGCGGTAGAGATACTCTTAATGATCGGCTATGAAAAGCCGACTCACATTTACTCCTGAGGTGCTGACTTGCTGCACCCTCGACAACTACAGTGATTATTATTATTTGACCATGCTGGTCATTTATGAACATTTGAACATCTTGGACATGGTCTGTTATAATCTCCACCCGGCACAGCCAGAAGAGGACTGGCCACCTCATAGCCTGGTTCCTCTCTAGGTTTCTTCCTAGGTTTTGGCCTTTCTAGGGAGTTTTTCTACACCTTCATTGCTTGCTGTTTGGGGTTTTGGGCTGGGTTTCTGTACAGCACTTTGAGATATCAGCTGATGTAAGAAGGGCTATATAAATACATTTGATTTGGTCTTCCCTGGCTGCCTGACCCTGCTGAGGTCCCTGTCACCATCTGATCCTCCTAAACTGAGGCATGACAAATAATGACCTTGGTGCACATTTATACATTATCCAATAATAGTATCAATGGTTAAATAATTGAAATGACCGTTATTAACAGATCCCAGACTGTTGCTTTAATCTTAAACTGCTATCACGTAACTACTGTAGGTCAACCCATCAATTCAAGATGGATCTTTGTGTCATTCACTGAACATACTGCAAAATTCACCTGAACTCAGTAGACTAGTCTTCCCTGGCTGTCTGACCATGCTGGGACCCCTGTCACCATCTAATCCTGCTAAAACATAATGAGCATAGTGTTGCGTACTGACTGCACTTGAGGGCAGCATTCCCGCTGGACCTGCGGGTCCCGACAGAGATCTTTGCGGCCGTGTATACGTTAGCCTACGAATTCTATTAAAAGCACGCATCTTTCTCATTATTCACACAGTCAGAATTCGCTGCTTTAACTTCAGTAGCCTATCTCTTCAAGCTGGGCGTGAGAGTTCAAGTGCGCCTAGTATGTGTGGTCTCATTGAAATAGAGTATGCTGCCGACATGGGCAGAGAGTCATGTGGCAGGTAACTCGAAAATTAAATTAACTTAAATATGATTATCATGTAGTTTACTACAGTGTCTGTAAATAAATATTGATAATGAAAAGAAGTGGAGGGCGCTCAACCAACGTGAGTCGAAGTGCAATCAAAAAAATGTAATCAATGAAAAGGAAAAGGCACAACGTGCACATAGGTTGGGCTACTATGGTGAGCGAAAGTTGCGCCTTTTAATTTTCAATAATTATGGATTACCCATGTATTTCTCTCTGCCTGTAAATTGTCCTCCTAAAAAGGTAGGCTATATCCTATAGGACTCTGCAAAACGTAGCAAGTGTTGCTGTCAGCATTCTTGCTGCTTCCAGTTCATTAGCCATACATGCGAGACCAGGTGTGCGTGGTCTCAATTAAATAGAGTAGGCTATAGCCTGTGTATACATGGGCGGGGGCCGTTATCTTTCCAATGAAATGTTCTTCCCAAATAGGAATATGATTAGGCTATACTTAACTACATTGCCTAGAAATAGGCCTAAATATTGATCACCCATATTTATCTGTGTGAAAATCATCCCACTCCTAAAAGGTAGGCTATAAAAATAGCTCAAGAAAAGCTAAGTCTCTCCCACTCTGCTCTCTCAAACTACATACAGTTGAAGTCAGAAATTTACATACACCTTAGCCAAATACATTTAAACTCAGTTTTTCACAATTCTGGACATTTAATCCTAGTAAAAATTCCCTGTATTAGGTCAGTTAGGATCACCACTTTATTTTAAGAATGTGAAATGTCAGAATAATAGTAGAGAGAATGATTTATTTCAGCTTTTATTTCTTTCATCACATTCCCAGTGGGTCAGAAGTTTACATACACTCAATTAGTATTTGGTAGCATTGCCTTTAAATTGTTTAACTTGGGTCAAATGTTTCAGGTAGCCTTCCACAAGCTTCCCACAATAAGTTGGGTGAATATTGGCTCATTCCTCCTGACAGAGCTGGTGTAACTGAGTCAGGTTTGTAGGCCTCCTTCCTCGCACACGCTGTTTCAGATATGCCCACACATTTTCTATGGGATTGAGGTCAGGGCTTTGTGATGGCCACTCCAATAACTTGATTTTGTTGTCGGGATAGGCGGGACGCAAATGTCTCAACTGGCCAATTACCAGGGAAAATGCAGATCGCCAGATTCAAATAAAATACTATAAAACTCTAACTTTCATTAAATCACACATGTAAGATACTCAACTAAAGCTACACTCGTTGTGAATCCAGCCAACATGTCAGATTTGAAAAATGCTTTTCGGCGAGAGCATAAGAAGCTATTATCTGATAGCCTGCACCATCTGCACCAGCAGTAAACAAAGGGGTTAGCATATTTCAACCCTGCAGGCGCTACACAAAACGCTGAAATAAAATATAAAACATGCATTACCTTTGACAAGCTTCTTTTGTTGGCACTCCAATATGTCCCATAAACATCACAATTGGTCCTTTTGTTCTATTAATTCCGTCCATATATATCCAAAAGGTCCATTTATAAAGCGCGTTTGATCCAGAAAAAAACTGCTTCCAAAAACGCAACGTCACTACAAAATATTTCAAAAGTTGCCTATAAACTTTTCCAAAATATTTCAAACTACTTTTGTAATACAACTTTAGTCATTTTTAAACGTTAATAATCGATCAAATTGTAGACGGGGCAATCTGTGTTCAATACAGAAATGAAAACAAACCAGCGCCACTTTTCACAAAGCTGCTTGAGGTCACCAGACCAGAGCGAGTGACACTGTGGGGGCCAGCGCAGCCTGTGAGGCAGTTCTTGAAGAGGGGAGCCAACAAGATGCTGTGGTGGATCCGGTCACTGCTGCCCCCTTTGCCCAGGAACAGGAGGACCTCAATGGTGAGGACTTATAGGACCCCCAGGGGAGGAGCAGGAGTCATCTTGACCCCTGGCATGGTGTCAGCTGAGGACACCGCAACTGGAGACCGCAGGGCCGCATCGACTAAGCTTGACGAGAGTCTCACGACTAGGTGAGCAGGGCTGCAGCAGCAGAGCTCGAAGTGGACCCTGGGACTGGATACTTAGGGCCCCAGATCAGGAGGTAGGGCAGCAACAGCATAGCTCGACAAAGGTTTCAGTGCGGCAGATGGCGGAGAGGTTCGGCAGCAGGTCTCAACGAAACTCTCAGGACTAGAGACCGCAGGTCCACAGCAGTAGAGCTCGGCGAGGGCTTCCGGACTGCAGATGGCGAGGCCGCCCCATTGGCGACAGGAGAGGCCCCCGAGACAGGCGTTGAGGTCGGCTGGATCTCCACAGCAGTGAAGAGGGGGGGGGGGGGGGGGGGGGGGTACAGGTTTGTCAAGGTAATTTGTACATGTAAATCAAATATTTATTTGTCACATGGTTAGCATGTTTCTTTTAAAAACAAGACATGACGAAGTCAGTCTTTCCTCAACGCTTAGCCAAGAGAGACTGACATGCATAGTATTTATATTAGCCCTTTGATAACTATGAAGAGCATGTTGATGTGTTGCTCTGTTCTGGGCCAGCTGCAGCTTAACTAGGTCTTTCTTTGCAGCACTTAACCACACGACTGGACAACAATCAAGATAAGATAAAACTAGAGCCTGCAGGATTTGCTTTGTGGAGTGTGGCCATTATGGACAGACCCCTCCCCATCATTGAATCGGTATGTAAAGGCTGCTTTACCTCTCTTGGGTAGCGGAATGACTTTGGCTTCCCTCCAGGCCTGAGGACAAAGACTTTCCTCTAGGCTCAGATTAAAGATATGACAGATAGTTTGTCATTATTGATTGATAACAATTTTTCCACAATAATGACAAACTTTGACAAAAGGGTTAACTTATCAGCCATGCTTGAAAGCATGTGAAGGAGACAGAAGTGCTCCCCTACTACTTACTTAAGGAACATGCACACACCTGTTGGAAAGGGTGACCTCTATTGAGCTACACATATCCCTGCAGTAGTAACTGTCTCATTCACGCCACTAACCAACATCCCACAGCTCCCTCTAGTGGTCAGCTGTGGTACTGCACCGGCTCTAAGACTATACCATCAGCTACCCTGTCAATCACTGCACTGACTCCGCCTCTCACAGAGCTGATTGGAGCACACCAGTGCAGTGACTCGTCATTCAGCCAATCCCCTGACTCTGCCTACTGTTAACAGGGCTTCTATTCTCAATGTTCCCTCACTTGGCTGTGTTCAACCGTTATTTATAGAATCCTCAGGATCCGGGGGGGGGGGGGGGGGGGGGGGGGGGGGGGGGGGGGGCGTGGGCAGATACCAATGAGACAGCCACCATAAGGGGTGATGGTTTTTAGAACATCAGCGAGAGGGAGACAGAGAGAGGAAAAATTAGATGAAGAGAGGGACTGACGGTGGAAAAGATAAGTACAGTACATCAGGAGAGCCATAGCAGAGGGACAAACTGGGGACTGTGTAGCGTACGGAGAGAGAGAGAGAGAGAGTTACAACACAGTATATAGACATAATATGACATATTTACTATCCATTTCACTTGCTTTGGCAATGTAAACATATGTTTACCATGCCAATAAAGTCCTTTGAATTTAATGAGAGAGAGAGAACCAGTCATCTCAGCAGAGCAGAGTACAGATTGATCCTCTCCTACCAGGCTGTCGGGGATTCAGATTAATGGTTCATCCTCTGATGGAGAGAGCATGGCTGGGAAGAGAACGGTGGCAAATATAAGAAGAGAGCATAAGAGCACTGTGTCCAAGGCAGACCTGAGTACTTGCCTATAGGCTTTAGCTCAAAAGGCTAACACAGGCTTACAGTATGGCGCACAACAGAGATTCAAGCCTAATCGGTACCTCATTAAGCAACAATAGTACAAGTATTCATCAGTGCAATGCTGTGTATGTATCATCTACATGTATCACCAGTGGTGGAAAAAGTACCCAATTGTCATTCTTGGGTAAAAGTAAAGATACCTTAACAGAAATTGACTCAAGTGAAAGTCACCCAGTAAAATACTACTTGAGAAAAAGTCTAAAAGTATTTGGTTTGAAATATACTTAAGTATCAAAAGTACATGTACTTGCTAAAATCTACATAAGTATCAAAGGTAAAAGTATAAATAATTTCACATTCCTTATATTAAGCCAACCAGACGGCACAATTTTCTTGTTTTATTATTTTACGGATAGCTAGGGGGACACTCCAACACTCAGACATAATTTACAAATTAAGCATTTGTGTTTAGTGAGTCCGCCAGATCAGAGGCAGTAGCGATGACCAGGGATGTGTCCTGCTAAGCATTCGAAATGTAATTAGTACTGTTGGGTGTCATGGAAAATGTATGGACTAAAAAGTACATTATTTTCTTTAGGAAGTAAAAGTTGTCAAAAATATAAACAGTAAAGTAAAGTACAGATACCCCAAAAAACGACTTAAGTAGTACTTTAAAGTATTTTTACTTAAGTACTTTTGCCACATATCTATGCATAATGCATTACTTCCTTACTAACTGCATTCATTGTGATGCCTGTATTCAGTACACATGATGACATACTAATAAAGAATAATTAGTTTATCTTTGCATAACTGAGATGGCAGCCATAGATGTAGATAGACAACTCTAGTGCCCAAAAGCCGATATTAGCATGGGCGGCACAATTGAGGACTTTCACAATTTTGAAGTAGCCAACTGGGTGGGACTTCCTATGGGTTAAGGAAGGATCACATGATTCCATCCAGATAATCAGGAGGGATCAGACAATTAATTATACTTGTGAGCAAACTTTCCATAACTTTTGGTGGTTGTAAATCACCAATCCTGGCTTTATACCTGCTCAAACAATACACTCCAGGTGACAGTAGAAGAAGACAATTGACTACTTATTAAAAATGTAGATGGCCTTACTGTATGAAAGTGGTACTTCCTGTTGTCTTGTTTTGTAGGCTTAGAATGGACTTCAAATTTGTATAATCAAATTCATGAAAACACAGTCATGTACAACCTGGACTCAGGGGTAGAGGTAACATAGTAAATTCAAATCCGGGACACTCCAATTAGTATGATATGTTACGTTTCGCAGTGTTGTAAAGTACTTAAGTAAAAATACTTTAAAGTACTACTTAAGTCGTTTTTCTGTGTATCTGTACTTTACTTTACTATTTATATTTTGGACAGCTTTTATGTTCACTTCACTACATTCCTAAAGAAAATATTGTATTTTTTACTCGTAACATTTTCCCTGAAAACCAAAAGCACTTGTTACATTTTGAATGCTTAGCAGGACAGGAAATTTGACAATTTAACGCCTTTATCAAAAGAACACCTACTGCCTCTGGTCCGGTGGACTCACTAAACACAAATGCATCATTTGTAAATAATGCTGAGTGTTGGAGTGTGCCCTTGGCTATCTGTACATTTTAAAAACAAGAAAATTGTGCCGTCTGCTTTGCTTAATATAAGGAATTTTAAATGATTTATACTTTTATTTTAGTAATTACATTTACTTTTGATACTTAAGTATATTTAAAATCAAATACTTTTAGACTTTTACTCAAATTGTATTTTACTTCAGTCATTTTCTATTAAGGGTATTTATACTTTTACTCAAGTATGACAATTGGGTACTTTTTCCACCACTGACATTTCGTTTGGTATGTATTCATTTGTGGATGTCCATCATCCATTTCATATGATATGTTACAAATTACAATTAATACAATAGGGCGGCAGGTAGCCTAGAGGTTAAAAGCGTTAGGCCAGTAAACAAAAGGTTGCTGTTTTGAATCCCTGAGCTGACTAGGTGAAAAGTCTATCGATGTGCCCTTGAGCAAGGCACTTAACCCTAATTACTCCTGTAAGTCGCTCTGAATAAGAGCGTCTGCTAAATAACTAAAAGGTAATACATTACGAATTGTAATTCTTACAACATATGAATTTGCAAAACATATATGTTACGAATTCAAATTTCTTGTTGTCTAGGTGGCTAATGCTAATGTTAGCTAGGTGTTAAGGGTTAAGGTTATGGTTATCTAAGTCGTTGCAAAGTAGCTAGTAAGTAGTTGCAAATTTGCTAATTAGCAACAATTATAAAGTTGTCCGTGATGAGATTCGAACATGCAAACTTTGGGTTGCTAGGCATTCACGTTATACGCCTCCCACCAGCTGTATGTTTCATTTTTGACACCATGCCGGTCTATAAATAAACTTTTTTTTTTGTTGCATTTTCAACAAGTACTTGCTGGCAACATTCAATCTAATATAAAACGGCCTGTAACTAACGGGTTCTTAACGTCCTGTAAGTCCTCAGCTCAAGCAGGCACGCTACGGCATGCATCAAGGTTGCAGGAGTTGTAGCTCCATTGACACTTTTCTAATTCGTCAAGTATTTTGATTAAATGCATTGGGTATGAGCAAATCAATACACAAATATGAATATAATTGTATATATATCCTATATGACCGTGTTTCCATAAATTTGATTATATAAGCTTATAGCCCATTCAAAAACAGTATGGGACTTGAAATGGTAACTACCCACTGGGCGCACACTGAATTCCGTTGATTTGACGTGGGTACTCTCATACCATTTCAAAGATGGTGGATAAATTAAGATAGTTCACTCAGGCCGTTTACCATTAGACACCAATGCGATAGCAGCTGGGTCTGGTCTACTTAGTTCATAGACTTCCATTGAAACAGAAACATTTGTGAGTGGGATGTCTCGCTTCCTCTCCTGTCTCTAAACATATGGCGATGCTCGTCGTCTCACAGCCTCCATAATGGGACAGATACAAAGATGCGTCTTCTATCTAAGTCGATGGAAGCAAGTTGAAGGAAAATGGGTCTCCTTAGAACTACATAGCCCATTGATTTCCAAATCTCTGCGTGTGTGACGTAACACCACGCAGACGCACGAGGAAGGGGCTCGGTTGGACCCATAGAGATAGTTAGAGGACACAACATTGTATCTGTCCCACTATGGCATCTGTGAGAGCATGGGCAGCACCATTGAGTCCCTCTACATTTTGAAGAAGTCAATTTTCTTCTTCTACTACTTCTATGGTTGGTAAACAAACCGAAAGGTGCAAACTGCCACCCGGAGTGTGCTGATTGAACAGGCATAAAGCCAAGGTTGACAATTTACTGCCATTTGGCATTATGGAATGTTTACTCAGAAGTATAATTCATTGGCTGATCCCTCCTGATGATGTGGATGCAGTTATGTGATCCTTCCGTAACCCATTGGAATTCCCACCCAGCTGACTAACATTACTTCAAAAGTGTGAAGTTCCTGAATTGCTCTGCTCATTCGTTGTAAATAATAATTTATTATTAACTGACTAGCCTAGTTAAAAAAAAAAAAAAAATTCTAAAACTGCTTTTGGGCAATAGAGTCCTCTATCTATCTCTATGGTTGGATCTGTGTTTACTTCCGGATTTCGTTCGCAGCAGCTGAAGATTGCTAGCGGTTTGAGCTCCAGAGCTAATACAGTACAAGGATTCATGACAGAGTGTTGCTAGCAAGACTAGTGGCATCGCAAGACTCGGTTCATTCGGTCCTGCAGTCTGCGAAGGACATTCGACACGCCAGGGGACGTAAAGCGAAGCCCCAGCAGGATACCTCGCTGACTGGAAATTGGACCGAGACTTTTGCCCGCTCTTCTCCGAGCTCAAAGTCACTCAATGCTGCGCTCCTCTCACCCAGCGCAGCACCGGGGCTCCGACTAGGCTGTTCATGTTCTTGTAGTTATCTAGGCTCAGGTTCAAAACAAGGACACCAGCGGTACGTGTTTGACATTTGACCACCGAATTAGGCACAGGTAGAAACCGATCCACGAAGAGTCGGGGACAGGCGGGGAAGCGAGGGGTGCCTGGATAAAGTAGGGGGTTGCCTCCAGCAGCCTTGGCGGATTTACCCTAGTTACAAACATCATGGATTGGTTAATGGGGTGAGTACAGCCACCTCTTTCCCGTTGACAGCACATAACGTTACAGTACCAGTTACTAATCTCTTTTGTGGCCGGTAATATTTGACAGCTACAAAAAACGATGTTTAGCTCTTACTAATCAGAAAATACACGATACATAATACTATTATGGTGGTAATGACTCCCCTTTCCCCTTGATGTCTAGCTACCGAAGTAACGTTACTGTAGATATCATCATGGCATGTTCTCATTTTTTTGCCCAACGCGGTAACATTAACCGGCGAGACGCTATTTTGAGCATCCGGTGCAGTGTGGGCCTGACGTTGCACAGCAAGTGGCCAGGAAGATTTAGGTCGTGAAAATGTATTTCTACAGAAGCCCGTCACGCAGGCTACACTCACGTTAGCTAGCTATAACTAGTTAGATATCTAGTTTCCAGGTAGCTAGATTTACCGGACTAGCGGTGTTCGGTGTAACGTCATTTCCCTCGCAAGGTGCATTGTTTGGCCAACGTCTCGGTCAGATTTCAACATGGGAAGCAAGCGAACTATTTAGCCAGCTAGTTTTTTTTTTTGCTTGCTACGTTGACTTCGTCTTCGCTGTAAATTGGCTAGTTAGATAACAAGTTAGCGGAAGCCTAGAGGGTTAGCTGGCGGCAACACAGGCACGGTGACTTGTGCGGATTTTGTTACCGTTTTAGGTACGAGTCTAAAGTACACGTCGTAGCTACAATGTAACATATTTTGGTTGAGCAAATTACATTCGAGAGGTTTATCACGACGGTGCCGTTTGTTTCGGTCAATTGTGCTGTAACTAAAGGCAAGCCAGGTGTGTGGCGACGTCATCGTGGGAATTGACACCTCGTTGCGAAGGCGACGCTGACCTGTCACTTTATTTTCTGGGTGCCACTTCCGCCTTTTAGAGTTCTAGTTCTGAAGAGGGGACTTGCATATCTTGTAGCTTGTTTGATAATGAATTGTAGAGTTGTAGCTCAGTTTATGGCTTGGTTTTTTGACAGGTCCAATGCTCATGTATCATCTGTAGGGGTAGGGAGGGAGAGATTGTGGATGTGTTATACTTCCATGCCCAGTCCGGTCTTTCCATCATGAAGTGAGACATTGCAAGACAAGTGTGTTCTCCCATTGGGGTCGTTCCATGTAATTTCAGCAAGCCATGATACCACCTCAGATTGTTCTGAAATCGTTTCTGGAATTGGAAACATATAAGATAAGCATTGGGGAAACATTATTTAAATGAAATGCCACATGAAGTGTGAAAATGCTAATATATGTACCATGGACTTGCTTTGGATTTGCGACACGCATTAAAAAGGTAGCATTTGAAACAGTGGCCAGGTAAACAACCGAAACATGGGTTGCTGTCAGCAACAAGTACATTTGATGGAAACACATTTCTAGGGGGAAAGTGTGCATATAGTTTTATGCATGAAAAGCTGTCTCCAATTGGTTGGAAACCTAGCCATATACTAATTTCTCTGAACAGGGGGAAAAAACATCACCAAGTTCATTGAGAATACATTACATAGGATGAAGAAACAGTACTCCAAGCCACAGTTCCATACTACTTGTCAAACATAGAGAACTGATACTATATACTCGTTGTTGATGTGGGATTGGCATAGGGTGTGAGGATTCCATGGAATGATAATCTTATTTTTCTAACAACAAATGATTTCAGAAAAATTTGAAATGGCTGGTGTTCAATCCTCTTTCTTGTGCTTTTTGAGGTGGAACGATCCATTGGCCTTATTTGTTTCTTGACTACAGATTTGGTTTCCTGACTAAGTCACACAATATTTACAATGCAAACCCTGGTGAATCAGGCAAGGGCAGAGTCTGATTCATATTTGCCCGCAAAGAGAGGAGAGTCATGAAAATGTAATTGACAACTTTGCAATGGCGTGATAAACTCAGAATATATGCACGTGATTATCAGACAAACGCATTTGCCTGTTTTTGTGAGCTCACTCAAGGAGTGCATCAGTTTGCGTGGATTGTCGACCTCTCATTGAACTCTTAGCCTAACTGCCAGTCACTTGCTGTGTGTTTTTTATAATGTTAACCCTCCTGTTTTTTCTGGTATTATTTTAATCTGTCGCAGCTTCATTCTGAAGTACATTTGAAAGAGCTCGTCTGTCCATCCGTCTGTTATTTGTGAGTGCGGTTATGAAGAGATCAGTGCTCCGTCTTCCTACAGACACACGGCTTGTCTCACTGTCTGCCTGTCTTGTGGTCCTGGGCCACCACTGATGTCATTTCCCAGGCAGGATCTAGAACACAGCACAGGGTCAGAACACTTCCTTTGTCTGCCCCGGCAGTGTCAAGGCAGGAGTCCCCACTGAAAGGTGTGCCGCCCTAGCCCAGTCACTCAGTCAGTGTGAGGGCAGAGGAAAGGGTGGAGGCCTGCTGTTTGGGCGGTTCGCCTCCGCTTGACATTCTGGCTGAGAGATAACAACAACAAGGCAGTCACCGCCCCGTTGGAATCCCTGCCAAAATATGAACCAGGCACCGGCTTCGACTACTTGGTTTTTATCTGACATTCGTCGTCTTGTTGATGTGGTGGTGATGACTCATGTATTTTTTTTTATTGGAAAAATATGTATATCTCTCTCACCCCCTATGCTTCTCTCTCACTGCAATTTGCTCGCTCTCTCTGCTGTTTCATGAAGTCCGCAATAAGCTCTTTTGTTTTGTTAACGCTGAGTAAGAGGTTATTTTCCTGCCACCACCCTCCCAGGGCCCTCACCTCCTCCCTGTAGGCTGTTTTGTCATTGTTGGTAATCAGGCCTACTACTGTTGTGTTATCTGCAAACTCGATGATTGAGTTGGAGGTGTGCGTGGCCATGCAGTCATGGGTGAACAGAGCGTACAGGAGGGGGCTGAGCACGCACCCTTGTGGGTCCCCTGTGTTGAGGATCAGTGAAGTGGAGGTGTTTTTTCCTACCTTCACCAACTGGGTGAGGCCCGTCAGGAAGTCCAGGACCCAGTTGCACAATGTGTGGTTCAGACCCAAGCTTAATGATGGGCTTGGAGGGTACTATAAGACCTGAATGCATGCAAAGCGTCTTTGCCCTTGTCCAGAGTGCGTCACTCCTGAGAGTGGAGTCTTGAATGAGGTAACGAAGCGTGTAATCACTCTGAATACAGACGATGCAGGGTGAAGGATGACGCAGCCACAATGAATGGGGGGGTGACATAGAGAAGACAATAGGACCAGGACTGATGGATAGAGGGAGGGAAAGAGGAATAGATGGCGATGGGGCAATATGTCCCTAACTGATAAGGGAGAGAAGGAAGGAAGGCGAGAAGGACCCACAAACAGATGGAGGAGCGATGGAGTGAAGGAGAGGGGGCGCTATGGGAGCTGCTCTTGGGGTTATGATACAGGGATGAAAAGCTTAATGATGCAGGGAACGATGGGATGGAGGGAGGTGCCCAGAGAGACTGGTGGAGGGAGGTGCCCAGAGAGACTGGTGGAGGGAAGAAGAGGGTGAATAGGGAACGCATGACGGGGGAGGGATCACATGATGAAGAGAAGGTTGACAGGACCATGACTGGTGGAGGAAGGGAAAGGATGGATAGAGATGAGTTGCTGATGCAGGCCTCAACATTAATGCTTGTCCTCTTGTATTTTATTTACCCGTTTATTAACTAGGCAAGTCAGTTAAGAACAAATTCTTATTTACAATGACGGCCTACCAAAAGGCAAAAGGCCTCCTGCGGGGACGGGAGCTAGGGTTACAAATCTAGGACAAAACACACATCACGACAAGGGAGACGCCCCAACACTACGTAAAGAGAGACCTATGACGACAGCACAGCGTGGCAGCAACACATGACAGCAACACAACATGGCAACAGCACAACATGGTAGCAGCACAAAACATGGTAAAAACATTATTGGGCACTGACAACAGCACAATGGGCAAGAAGGTAGAGACATCCGTACATCGTGCGAAGCAACAATAATAACAATAATATTTAAATACATTTTTAATTTACGTACATAAAAAAACATTAATGTCAAAATGTAGGTGATTATACATACTGGGTACAGACTCCTGTCCAAACAAATGCTGAAATGATTGAGGCGCCAGAAAATGTAGCCAAACTTTAATTACACAAATATAGGCTTAACGTCAGTCGTGTTTGACAATTACCATCTACAGTCTTTATACTGTCAACATAGTGGCTTCAGAAAGTGTTCGTACCCCTTGACTTATTTTATTTAACCCTTTATTTGACCAGGTAAGTTGACTAAGAACACCTTTTTATTTAAGGAAACAGCCCAGGGAATAGTTACAGGGATGAATGAGCCAATTGGAAGCTTTGACGATTAGGTGGCCATGATGGTATGAGGGCCAGATTGGGAATTTAGCCAGGACACCGGGTTTGACACCCCTACTCTTACGATAAGTACCATGGGATCTTTAGTGACCACAGAGAGTCAGGACACCCATTTAACGTCCCAGCCGGAAGACTGCACCCTACACAGGGCAATGTCCCCAATCACTGCCCTGGGATGTTGTTTTCTTTTAGACCAGAGGAAAAAGTGCACCCTACTGGCCCTCCAACACCACTTACAGCAGCATCTGGTCGCCCAGGACCGACCAGGACCAACCCTGCTTAACTTAAGAGACAAGCCAGCAGTGGGATGCAGGGTGGGTATAGCTCGTTCAATTAATCATCAAATTGCTTAAGGTAGACACTTCAAAGCAAAGTAGCTAGCTAACTAAGACCTGTTTATAATCTTGTAAGGCCATCATTTTCATGTTTCACTAGGGCTGTGACAATCATAGAATTTTTGGTAATGTTTTTTGGGTCAAGCAAATTACCATGGGCACAGTTTAACCTTTCAAATTGCAAAATGAAGACTCATTTTCTCTCTCCTGCTGTGCTGCTGACTGTAGCAGTTGCCCCATAGAAATAGAATGAATAGAAAGGGTGTCTCCATTCAAGTCAATGGTGGAATAATTGGTAGACTGGCAGACATTTTGAGTGTGCCCATGCCAGGAAGTAAAAAGCAGGAAGTGTACCCTTCAATCTGTGCTGTGATTTGTTGAATCAACTCGACTGACATTACAAAAAAGACATTCCATGGCATGAGCCACATCAGTTGGCCTCATTTGAGTGAGCACTGTACAGTACCATGGCAATCCAGCATCAGTTGATGGAACATTTCAAAATACCATGGAAATGATTGCATCAGTCAGCCATTACGAGTGTACCCATGAGTTTACCAGTCAAATTGCCAGGGTTAGAGCTTCCAAGCCCGTTCTATTCATTCTATTTCTAAGAGTGGCCCGCTCTCTGCCATTGTGTTGCCTAGCAACACAGTAAACAATCTATCACGCAGAGGTCATGCCTCTGGGTGATACAGACTTGATATTCGCTAGCCTGATTTCAACTTTTGATGTTTAGAAATTCACTTTCGCTTATAAATGTCCACACTCACCAAGAATGACAGTGGGTAGTTTATTTCAGTGCACAGAAGCAAGTTTTCTGGTTGGATTTTAAATAATTTGTACAACTTTACAAACAGGAGAAATATGCGCACTGTAGCTGGTATAGTCTTAGATATCCCAGGCCTTGGAGCATCGTTAACGCGTGGAGATTGCTCACTTTGACACAATTCTGATCAAATATTATTATTAGTATTTATTTATTTATTATTAGTATTGCTTGCTATTTTACATTTTTGTGTTATTATATTTTCATTTTTTACATTTCCTTTCTGACAATTTATAATGATATTCTACTTGTCCAACAATTGTTCTTACCTGTCCTGGAGCCCTGGTGTGTGTCAATCTGGGTGCAGCAGGTAGCCTGGCGTGTAGGAGCCGACAAGGTAAACATCTGTTGTTCTGCCCTTGAGCAAGGCAGTATAACCCCTAACAACAACTGCTCCCGGGCGCCAATTTGTGCAACTGACTAGGTATCCCCTATTCCCTTCCCTTTCTACTACTAGTGTGCAACAGCTTGTTGTCAAGACCTTCACAACGTTGGCAGACGATTGTGGTTTCGGTGTGTTGCATCCTTGTGTGTGTTGGTCACATGACCAAATGTACCCCTTTTGGAGCCAGGTGAACTCATTGCTGAGGGTTCAATAGGACGTTAAATGACAGGGGAGCTGCACAGCAACGCCGACATGTCTTTTCCTGCTGGGCGGAAACAGGCGGGCGCTACAGATGTTTAATCCCTCCTGCTTTTCAATGATGGATGGGTAATACACGATGGAGAGAGAGATTACAACTGCTAGGCAAAGTGGTGTTGGCTTTAGAGTGCATGACATTAACGATGGCTGTATTTGAGTGAGGTTGGTGGATAGGACACAGACTACATGTCAGCCTGCTCAGACGAACATGGGAGACTTGATGAACAAGAGTGCCGCCGACTGGTGGTGGTCTCCGAAAGTGGGGCCGGCGCCCTCTGTTCGAAGGTGTGTGAATGAGCGAACACACTTTATTGCACACACTTAATTAAGACACACACCAATTTAGCAAGAGGGGATGAGTAAAAGTGGTTACCTACAAGATGAAAACAAGAATATGTAACAGTGCTAAGCTAACAATGGTTTAAGCAATGAACACATGCAGGCTAATGACAGGGGAATAGCAGTTGAGCCTATACATTGCAGCAGCTAATGTAATAGCAAGGAAATGGAAGCATACATAATGGCTAGGCGAACCGAACGAGTGTGCTTGCATACTCCCTTAAAAGACATTCGCTTGAAAAACTAGAAAAAAAAGTGGCGATAGTACTGTTTGTCTGTTTTGAGACACCATAGCCAGTATGCACTTCCTCAAAATACCAGAATTAAGCTACTAGAACTCAAGAAATCTGTCATTAATTTTGACATTTTTGCCAAGGAGACCTTAGTCGCACAATTTTACATCTAACTAAGTGGTTTGGTGCAGTATTTCTCAATAACAAAATTGCATTAAAACGAGTCGTCTCTTTCTCAGTGACGACAAATACTTTATTGAAGAATCCCTACTGTCGACTAATCACAGACGAAGGGTCGTAGACTTTGGCTACCGACTAAAGTTTGCCTCCCAAATAAAATGTGCGTGTGTGTGTGTGTGCCAGAACCCTCACCGAAGTCCAAAACGAACAAAAATGTCACAAAATGGCACCATAATATATGCACAAACTCTTCCGGACACTTTCACCTGGGAAGCATGCCGAACGCCTCAAGGCGTTAGCGTAGGCTAACGGGTTACACTAAGAACATAAGGGCAATGAACATAGCAGACTATATACAAACGGAAGTCGTAACATTAGCACTTGGCTAGTACGCTAGGCTAGGCCTGGCTAAATAGCGAAGGCAACAAATGGACTAGCTAGCGTAAATGATATATGCAAAGGATTGGACAAGGCTGCCATGACAACTATTAAAACAGGCCATCTTAAGCCTATACCGGTAATGAGCCAAGGCTGTATTGCCTGGCCTGAGCAGTATTTATTGTATTTTTATTTAACTAGGCAAGTCGGTTAAGAACAAATTCTGGGCTGGGTCAACCACTACTGAAATGCAGGCAACACTTCGACCACTGTAAAAGAACCAGTAAGAACCCCCCCCCCCCCCCCCATGGCTATTTACTGTGTGTCACGCCATAGTCACACAGCCAAGTGTGTGTGTGTGTGGATGTCTGCATTGTGTGTTTTTATAAACCATGAGTAGGCAATGGCCTATACCAATATGTGTGTTATTTTATTTGTGTGTGTCTGAGTAGTGCTACTCCTTTCTACCTTTGACTCACGCTGTAAATACATGTGCTGGTACATTTCATAGCAGCTGTCATCTGCTTGTTAGCGATCATTTTCTCATCTCAACCCATCTCACACACACACACACACACTTAAAAAAAAACTTTATTTGAATCCACCAATCAAATTGACAAAAAAATATTTTAATATTTCACAGGTCCCTGTATGCATGGCACTCAAGGGTACAGCTGCCCACGACGGCTGAATCAGAGCAGTACCTTGCCAACTGCTTTGTCCTAGTTTTTATCAGGGCCCGCAATCTGTGGCCGAGACTGCCGAATATCAGCGCTACCAGCATTCACCTACACCCTAGGCTGTCCCAGCTTGCCACGAGGGGCTGGTATTTTAAGCAGCTTCTCTGCAAAGGCCTGCTCCATGTAGCCGTCCAATGAGAAGGCCACTTCCAAAATAAGCACCCCCCCCCCCCCACAACAACAATATCTGGCGTAGTCGGCACACAGGAAACATAACATCAAACCAGCTTCCCCTTACACAATAATGTTCATGCATGTGTGCTGTTGGTGAGACCACGAGTCTCACCTCGCTGGCTGTCAGGTCAACACGGCGGTCATGTCTAGCAATGTACATATCCTTGTATGAACAGCAGCCATTCACAACATGGACAATGGACTCCATTACATTTGACTCATGTAGAATGCACAATGGGTCATGGTTTGCAGGGTACCAGAGTGATAGGTTCTATTTTGTTGGTAGAACTCGCAGCCTCGAATTACCAGTAAAAGGTGAGAATGTCTCCGCCAACGGCAGCATTCTGGCACATGGAATGGGAGACGGAGTGGTCAGCACTGCCCAGAGCAGCGAGTTTTGCCTGCAGCCTCAGGGCCAGTCCAGTTTTGCAGTAGCTGCATGTCTGTCTGATAACACAGGAGGAGCGTGGTGTAGGATGGGATGTTCTGTCGTGGGTGACCGACGCCTCCACGACAACACAGCGATCTGCAACTGCATCTAGAGGCAGTCGCTGGCTCAGTTTGCATATCAGTCCGTGTCCACCTGAGCTCCTCTCCAGTCCGGTCGCTCAGGTCGTTGAAGTCCGGCCTGTCTGTCAGACTCCAAAGCCTGCAGCACGAGTTAATGATTTAATGAGCCATTTGCAGTTTCCCTGTACCGGCCGTGTGTACTTAGACTTGCATGGCATAATCTTTGAAACAAGCATATGCTACTGGCAGGATCAACCAGGTAGGGTTAGTCTGTAAGCACACACACACACACACACATACTCCGTGGTAGAGAACGACTGATGTTTTTTTTTTGCCTTCCCTTGACTATCAGCACAGCAGATATCCCCTGTGTAGAGCGAACACACTTGCCTCTTGTGTCAAACTGTTGCAAGTCGACGAGGAACCTCTGGCTGGACTGCATCTTGTTAGCTACCAACTCATGCTACAGCACGTTACAAAACAAGATACCGGTAGCTTGCTAGCTACGGGTTAGTGTCCTGCTCCTTTACCCAGTTTATTAAGAGATTTACCATTCCCCCAGAAATATTACCATGTATAGTATGTAATTTGGTAAAAACAAAGTCTTAATTAATTAATTTTAAAATAGATTCAGTTAGTGTATACATGGCTGTCTCTGGGAAATCAAAATGTTCAAATTTAATGATATTGAATATCGACCTCCTTGACTCCCAAAAATAGGCCCAATAAAATCAAATAAAAGTCATTCTTTATGCAGTGGCACTGTGTTAGACCAGGTAATTGAGTTTCCTTTGCTAAAGCCAGGGTTGGGGGCAATTCCATTTTTATTCCTGTAAATTCAGGAAGAATGCTGAAATTCCAATTTTCCTCAATGCTTTTAAATGAGTAACGTTTTGAATTGGAATAGGGTTTACTTTTATAAATTGACTGGAATTAAAATTGCAATGACCCCCCCCATCCCTGGTTAAAGTTGAAGATATAGGGCCAGATAAGGGCAATTCCATGATAACGGAGTTACGCTGAGACTCCGTTTAAAAGTGTTTTTTTTTAATATATATATTTTTTTAAATGTCTGGCAAACAAACCCATTGCTTTCAAAATGTAACACCATACAACTCAGCGTTAGTCTCGGCGTAATTCCGTTATGGTGGAATTGATACACAGGATATTTTGTTAGTCTCGCTGTCGCTGCATTCTCCTGGCTGCCTGGAGCAGGGACTAACAGAACATTGCTTTGCCCGGATTTGAGTCGACTACCTTTCTACCGCGCTCTCTCTGTTTCCACAATGTTCTTTTACCCTCTTTAAAAAAAAAATCTTTACTAGGCTTGTTCTACTATGCTATGGCTCCTACTCACCAGGCCCTTGTCTATGGGGGTGTCCGATGTCTTAAGTCAGGGGTTCCCAAACTTTTTTTGCGTCGGGACCCCTTTTGTGATATCAAATTCATCAGGCACCACCCTAATAATATCAGAATACAACTCCTACTTTTACTTTTGACTGGGGAGTTCACTCGTGGGTGTGAATAATTATGTAAATTTGATATCTTTGTTGCATTTTCAATTCCATTTCTAAAAACATTTGCACTTTGTCATTATGGGGTTTTGTATGTAGTTGGAGGAGGGAAAAAAATCAATTGAATCTATTTTGAATTCAGTATGAATACTTTCTGAAGGCACTGTAATTTCTTGCAATTCTACACATTTTACCATGGGGCAGAGAACATTTTTACAGTTTTTAAAGCTGAAATTACAGTGCATTTATGCTCAAAACAACATTTATTGTGGGCGTACTGTGTATACCAATATCCCTGTGAGCCTCACAGGCCAATGTTGTGCATCTCTAAAGTTAAAAACATAAAGGATTGATATTATTACAGTGCATTGCACCTTCAACTTATTCCACAGATCTCTTGTCCAGAACAGGTTTCATCTGTTACTTGCCATATTCATTTCAAATCTGTCCGCGGACCCCACTGGGAAAACCCCTGTCGTAAGTCAGTTATGGAGATATTAGAATTGATCTGAGGCTCTAGAACACAGCTTACCGTAAGACCTGTCTAGAAAGGAGCATTTACAACATTCAAGACGCACAGGAACACACACACACACACACACACACACACACACACACACACACACACAGGTCTGTGCCTGTCTAAGAGGGAGCGCTACTGTTGACTTGGTCTACATAGACCGTTCGTGCTCTCAGTAGAATGCTCTCTATTTGAACGAGGCAGTTCCCTCTTGCCCTGCACTTCAACGTTGTCTTTGGAATCTCTGGGGAAATGCTATGCGTGCAGTTGGTGAGTGTCCATGGGGAAGGCCCTGCCTGGTCTGTAGTGTTTGGTTCATTTAGGGAAACTGTGCTCTAAAGGCTGCTCAGAACAGACGCATGTTTATCCTGAAACGGCCCTCAGTCACCCTCTTTATTCATCACGCTTGTTCTCCCCTCTCTCCCTCCGCTCTTGCTTTCTCGCTCTCTCTCTCTCTCTGTTAGAACACTGATGTGTGGAGACATGTGCGTGCTTGGCTTCTGTCGATGCTGGGCTTCTCAGGCTTGCTGAGTAGAGGACTGAGAACACAGGGCCAAACAGGCCAACCCAACCATATCAAGCCAAGGTGAACAGGCGCTAACATGTCCGCATAGCAACTCGAGGCTAGCTAGCATAGCTGGGGTTAGCCAGGAGCAACTAGGGGTTAGCTAGCATAGCTGGGGTTAAATTTAACATGTCCGCATAGCAACTCGAGGCTAGCTAGCATAGCTGGGGTTAGCCAGGAGCAACTAGGGGTTAGCTAGCATAGCTGGGGTTAGCCAGGGGCAACTAGGGGTTAGCTAGCATAGCTGGGGTTAGCCAGGAACAACTAGGGGTTAGCTAGCATAGCTGGGGTTAGCCAGGGGCAACTAGGGGTTAGCTAGCATAGCTGGTGTTAGCCAGGAGCAACTAGGGGTTAGCTAGCATAGCTGGGATTAGCCAGGAGCAACTAGGGGTTAGCTAGCATAGCTGGGGTTAGCCAGGAGCAACTAGGGGTTAGCTAGCATAGCTGGGGTTAGCCAGGGGCAACTAGGGGTTAGCTAGCATAGCTGGGGTTAGCCAGGGGCAACTAGGGGTTAGCTATGGGCAACTAGGGGCTAACTAGCAGGGCTGGGGTTAACAAGGGAGGAGATGAAGAGGGGAATGGTCTCATTTGGGAAGACTGGAAATGGGCACGCATGCCCTTCTCTGCCAGCTCTCCTCTCCCCCTCATGTGCAGCCACTTCATTAAATAGCATATCAGTCTAGTGGCTTTGACTTGGTTCTGCTGCAGACAACGTGGTTATTCATTAGTCCTGTTGTCGTTTTGGGACATTGAGACATTGCATGTATTTTCCCTCGTGAGTGAGGCATCACTTAAGGGCATCTGACACCAGTGATGGTACGAAAAGAACAGGCCAGTCTGCGTGCCACAGCAGAGGCTGATGGGCAGCCTTTCCTTCACAGCCACAAAAAAAAACTGCTTAAAAATGAATTCATCTGCACGCTGTAAGTACAGAAATAGTTTGCTCAGTGGGAAATTAATATCCAGCTGGTCGGTGACAACTGTTTGGAGTTTGTGACGGCAGCTAGATGAGCTTATTATTTTAGACGCTATAGTCCTGGGATTCCCTATGATCTGTCGAAGAACCCCGTACATTCTAACGACTCTTGTGTCGCTAGTGTACGCCGTAGAGCGACACATGTCACACATGCGAGTTCTTGAGAGCCTCAGCTTTTCACAGGTGGCTTTTAATAGTTTCTAGTTCAAACCGTTTGGACTCGGCCCCTTCAGGATCCGCCCTTGTCTCGCCAACGCCGCTCCAACTCATCCCCCCGTTAATCACACGGACTAATGGTTTGCGAATGAAACGGACGGGAGTCTGTAGCTCAAACACGCAGTGTTTTAAGAGGTTAGAAGTCCTGAATCACGTGGGGGCACCACGGTGGGACTCATTGGGCTAAGCTACGGCTAGCTGCCCTCCGTTATCACCGCTCAGTCAATTTGCACAGAGGTGTGTTTGTTGTAGCAGAAACCGAAGAAGGAATATGAATAAAGCGTTGACCCCTGTGACCCCAGGCCTAGATACTGTGTCTGATATGTAGCTGCATAGAAAACCGTAATATTCTATTGGGCCCTTGTCTGAGGTAAATTCGCCAAGGAGAGACCGCGCGCACACACACACACACACTATACTTTAAAAGGCCTAAGGGCAGCACATGCTGAGTGCGACGCCAACCCAACACCACTAGGCTAGAACAAGTCCCTGCCCGCTCAACCTAATCCTAAGGCCAGACCCGCCCACTCAGCCACAACTGACATAAGGTTGTCTTATGACAACCTGAACTTTGCGAAAGTTGGGCCCAGTCCCGAGTCATCCCCTAGGCAACTGTGTTGAACCGCGAGGACTAGGTAAGCATAGGCATATTGCCAATCTGGGCAAGGTGGATCTGTGGGAAACCCAGAGGTCGACGCCTAGACTGTCATTGGACGGCTGTGTGTGTGTGTGTGTGTGCGCTCTCTGTGTTTTACTTGGCAGGAATGAGGAGCGACCTTACTTTGACAATGTTAACTTTTTTGTAACGCTGTGAAAGTCCAGACCAGAACTGGCAGAGCCAATTGGGGGATAGAGACAGAGAGAGGAAGGTGAGGGTATTGGGAAGAAGACCACGACTAATCAGACTTCCAGTTGCCAAACACTGTTGCTGGGTGATGATGGGTCACAACAGGTCCTATATTGGCCTAAGAGCCAATGGTCCTGGGTTAGTTTTCTTAAAGTAAGCTAGCACCCTGACAGGTCTGCTAGCTGACTGGGGAACAGCTCAAATATGTTGTACACACACACGCGCGCGTGCGCGCACACACACACACACACACACACACACACACACACACACACACACACACACACACACACTGTACAAACATGCTCTTTCCATGACGTAGACTGACAAGGTGAATCCAGGTGAAATATATGATCCCTTATTGATGTCACTTGTTAAATCCACTTCAATCAATGTAGATGAAGGGGAGATGACAGGTTAAAGAAGGATTTTTAAGCCTTGAGACAATTGAGACATGGAGTGTGTGTGTGTGTGCGTGCGTGCCATTCAGAGGGTGCCATGCTTGGTTTGTCACACTCAAACAGTAGTCATACTCCTGTGTGTATCGAGAATTGGCCACCACCCAGAGGACATCCAGCCAACTTGACACGACTGTGGGAAGCATCGGAGTCAACATGGGCCAGCATCCCTGTGGAATGCTTTCGACACCTTGTGGACTTGTGCCCCGCCGAATTGAGGCTGTCCTGAGGGCAAAAGGGGAGGGTGCAAGTCAATATTAGGAAGGTGTTCCTAATGTTTTGTACACTCCGTGTATGTGATCGTATATATTCAAATGTAAGCAAGGTTTGAAATGATTGTTTTAGTCAAATATTGTATACGTTTGTGCTACTTGCAGTCAATTTGCAGTCTACAAATGATTTGTAATTGCGTTCCGGCTGTCCGCTCCAGAAAACATCGTCCCGCGGCTGAATCTTGTTAATTATCCCTGCTCTACAGGCTGCAGGGAGACGTATCCCATCATGCTTCAGCAGTGAGTCAGTGTTGTCACGAAATGGCGTGTGTGCACACATGTCAGCTGAACTGCTGTTGTGACTCTGAGCCCTGCAGTTTGGGACAGGGACAGCCGGAAGGACCAGAGCCTTGTGACTCCCACACACCCTGCCTGCCTATGTCATAACAGTCCTTCTCAGTGTCCCACAGACCTCTAACTTGCTCTCTATCATATCACACACACACACACACAGGACCTACAACCTGTCCCTTGCTATTGGGGATTGCATGGTGTGTGTGTGCGCAAAGGTGTGAGTGTTCTCCCATTGTGACTGAGTCAAGGCTGTTTCTGGGGAATAGGCTCACTGATGCAGGCAGATCAGCCCAGGGCTCCTGAGTTGTGTGTGACAGTTATTTTTGTCCCATCAGGTTTGCCATAAGGTTCATGAGCAGTGGTGACTGTGTGTGGCCGGATGTGATCTATTGTTGTCCTGCCATAAAGAGTTTAGCTTAGTCACAGTGAGGAAGAAAGACATGGAGAGAGACAGGACAGGAGAGAGGGAAGAGACATGACATGATAGGAGAGAGAGACATGATAGGAGAGAGAGACATGACATGATAGGAGAGAGAGACATGACATGATAGGAGAGAGAGACATGACGGGAGGGAGGGAGGGGGAGAGAGAGAGAGAGACGCGCACGACGGGAGAGAGAGAGAGAGAGACGCGCACGACGGGAGGGAGGGAGACGCGCACGACGGGAGGGAGGGAGACGCGCACGACGGGAGGGAGGGAGACGCGCACGACGGGAGGGAGGGAGACGCGCACGACGGGAGGGAGGGAGACGCGCACGACGGGAGGGAGGGAGACGCGCACGACGGGAGGGAGGGAGGGAGGGAGACGCGCACGACGGGAGGGAGGGAGAGACGCGCACGACGGGAGGGAGGGAGAGACGCGCACGACGGGAGGGAGGGAGGGAGGGAGGGAGAGACGCGCACGACGGGAGGGAGGGAGGGAGGGAGAGAGACGCGCACGACGGGAGGGAGGGAGACGCGCACGACGGGAGGGAGAGAGGGAGGGAGACGTGCACGACGGGAGGGAGGGAGACGCGCACGACGGGAGGGAGGGAGACGCGCACGACGGGAGGGAGGGAGACGCGCACAACGGGAGGGAGGGAGGGAGAGAGACGCGCACGACGGGAGGGAGGGAGAGACGCGCACGACGGGAGGGAGGGAGGGAGGGAGAGACGCGCACGACGGGAGGGAGGGAGGGAGGGAGAGACGCGCACGACGGGAGGGAGAGAGACGCGCACGACGGGAGGGAGGGAGGGAGGGAGACGCGCACGACGGGAGGGAGAGAGAGACGCGCATGACGGGAGGGAGGCAGGGAGGGAGAGAGACGCGCACGACGGGAGGGGGGAGAGATGATGGGGAGAGAGAGACATGACGGGGGAGAGAGAGACATGACGGGGGAGAGAGAGAGAGAGATGACAGGGGAGGGAGAGAGACATGACGGGGGAGGGAGAGAGAGACATGACGGGGGAGGGAGAGAGAGACATGACGGGGGAGAGAGAGAGATATACATGACGGGAGAGAGAGAGATATACATGATGGGAGGGAGGGAGAGAGAGACACATGACAGGGGAGGGAGGGAGGGGGAGAGACATACATGACAGGGGAGAGAGAGAGAGACACATGACAGGGGAGGGAGAGAGACATGACGGGGAGAGAGACATGACGGGGAGAGAGAGACATGACGGGGAGAGAGAGACATGAAGGGGAGAGAGACACATGACGGGGGAGGGAGAGACATACATGACGGGAGGGAGAGAGAGAGCCAGACATGACGGGGGAGAGAGAGGGAGAGAGACTTACATTACGGGGGGGAGAGACAGAGACATGACAGGGGAGAGAGAGGGAGGGAGACACATGACAGGGGAGAGAGAGGGAGAGAGACACATGACAGGGGAGAGAGAGAGGGAGAGAGACACATGACGGGAGAGAGAGGGAGAGAGACATACATGACGGGGGAGAGAGAGAGAGAGACATACATGACAGGGGAGGGAGGGAGAGACATACATGATGGGGGGAGAGAGAGATACACATGACAGGGGAGGGAGGGAGAGAGAGACATACTTGACGGGGGAGAGAGAGAGAGAGACACATGACAGGGGAGGGAGGGAGAGACATACATGACGGGAGGGAGAGAGAGAGAATTTCATGACGGGAGGGAGAGAGAGAGAGAGAATTTCATGACGGGAGGGAGAGAGAGAGAGAAGTTCATGACAGGGGAGGGAGAGAGAGAGAGAGCCAGACATGACGGGGGAGAGAGAGAGGGAGAGAGACTTACATTACGGGGGAGAGAGAGACACATGACAGGGGAGAGAGAGAGAGAGGGAGACACATGACAGGGGAGAGAGAGGGAGAGAGACACATGACGGGGGAGAGAGGGAGAGAGACATACATGACGGGGGAGAGAGAGAGAGACATACATGACAGGGGAGGGAGGGAGGGAGAGAGAGAGAGACATACATGACAGGGGAGGGAGGGAGAGAGACACACATGACAGGAGGGAGGGAGAGAGACACATGGCAGGAGGGAGAGAGAGAGAAGTTCATGACGGGAGGGAGAGAGAGACACATGACAGGAGGGAGGGAGAGAGACACATGACAGGAGGGAGGGAGAGAGACACACATGACGGGAGAGAGAGAGAAGTTCATGACGGGAGGGAGAGACACATGACGGTAAGGAGGGAGAGAGACACATGACTGGAAGGAGGGAGAGAGACACATGACAGGAGGGAGGGAGAGAGACACATGACAGGATGGAGGGAGAGAGACACATGACAGGAGGGAGGGAGAGACACACATGACAGGAGGGAGGGAGAGACACACATGACGGGAAGGAGGGAGAGAGAGACACACATGACGGGAAGGAGGGAGAGACACACATGACAGGAGGGAGGGAGAGAGAGAAACATGACAGGAGGGAGGGAGAGAGAGAAACATGACAGGAGGGAGGGAGAGAGAGAAACATGACAGGAGGGAGGGAGAGAGACACACATGACGGGAGGGAGGGAGAGAGACACATGACGGGAAGGAGGGAGAGAGACACATGACAGGAGGGAGGGAGAGAGACACATGACAGGAGGGAGGGAGAGAGAAACATGACAGGAGGGAGGGAGAGAGACACACATGACAGGAGGGAGGGAGAGAGACACACATGACAGGAGGGAGGGAGAGAGACACACATGCCAGGAGGGAGGGAGAGAGACACACATGACGGGAAGGAGGGAGAGAGACACATGACAGGAGGGAGGGAGAGAGACACACATGACGGGAAGGAGGGAGAGAGACACATGACAGGAGGGAGGGAGAGAGACACACATGACAGGAGGGAGGCAGAGAGACACATGACAGGAGGGAGGGAGAGAGACACACATGACAGGAGGGAGGGAGAGAGACACACATGACAGGAGGGAGGGAGAGAGACACATATGACAGGAGGGAGAGAGACATGCATGACAGGGGAGGGAGAGAGAGACATGACAGGGAAGGGAGAGAGAGACATGACGGGGGAGAGAGAGAGACATGACGGGGGCGAGAGAGAGAGACATGACGGGAGAGAGAAAGAGAGAGAGATAGACATACGTGACGGGGGAGAGAGAGAGAGACATACATGACATGGGTGGGAGGGAAAGAGAGAGACATACATGACAGATGAGGGAGGGAGAGAGACATACATGACAGGAGGGAGGGAGAGACACATGATCAGGGAGAGAGAGAGAGAGAGAGAAACATGACGGGAGAGAGGGAGAGAGAGACATACATGACGGGGGAGAGAGAGTGAGAGACACATGACAGGGGAGAGAGGGAGAGAGAGACATACATGACGGGGGAGAGAGAGAGAGAGAGCGAGAGACACATGACAGGGGAGAGAGAGAGAGAGATATATACATGACGGGGAGAGAGATAGACATGACAGGGGAGGGAGGGAGAGCGAGACATACATGACGGGGGAGAGAGAGACACATGACAGGGGAGGGAGGGAGAGAGATGACGGGGGAAAGAGAGACATGACCGGGGAGAGAGAGACATGACGGGGAGAGAGAGAGAGAGACATGACTGGGAGAGAGAGAGAAAGACATGACGGGGGAGAGAGAGAGAGAGAGAAATGACGGGAGAGAGAGTGAGACATGACGGGGGAGAGAGAGAGACATGACGGGAGAGAGAGAGAGAGAGAGAGACATGATGGGGGAGAGAGAGAGAGACATGACGGGGGGGAGAGAGAGAGAGAGAGAGAGACATGACGGGGGAGAGAGAGAAAGACATGACGGGGGAGAGAGAGAGATGACAGGAGGAGGAGAGAAAGAGACATGACAGGAGGGGGTGAGAGAGAGACATGACGGGGGAGAGAGAGAGACATGACGGGGGAGAGAGAGAGATGACGGGGGAGAGACATGACAGGAAGGAGAGAGAGAGAGAGAGACACGACGGGGGAGAGAGAGAGACCTGACGGGGGAGAGAGAGAAAGAGAGACATGACGGGGGAGAGAGAGAGAGAGAGAGAGACATGACGGGGGCGAGAGAGAGAGAGAGACATGACGGGGGAGAGAGAGAGAGAGACATGACGGGAGAGAGAGAGAGAGACATGACGGGGGGGAGAGTGAGACATGACGGGGGGGAGAGTGAGACATGACGGGGGGGGAGAGAGACATGACGGGGGGGAGAGAGAGACATGACTGGGGAGAGAGAAAGAGAGACATGACTGGGGAGAGAGAGACATGACAGGAGGGGGAGAGAGAGAGATGACAGGAGGAGGAGAGAGAGAGACATGACAGGAGGGGGTAAGAGAGAGACATGACAGGAGGGGGAGAGAGAGAGACATGACGGGGAGAGAGAGAGACATGACGGGGGAGAGACATGACAGGAAGGAGAGAGAGAGAGAGACACGACGGGGGAGAGAGAGAGACGCGACGGGGGAGAGAGAGAGACACGACGGGGGAGAGAGAGAGACATGACGGGGAGAGAGACATGACGGGGGAGAGAGAGACATGACTGAGGAGAGAGAGAGAGAGACATGACGGGGGAGAGAGAGAGACATGACGGGGGAGAGACATGACAGGAAGGAGAGAGAGAGAGAGAGACACGACGGGGGAGAGAGAGAGACGCGACGGGGGAGAGAGAGAGACACGACGGGGGAGAGAGAGAGACATGACGGGGAGAGAGACATGACGGGGGAGAGAGAGACATGACTGAGGAGAGAGAGAGAGAGACATGACGGGGGGAGAGAGGGAGAGACATGACGGGGGAGAGAGAGAGAGAGACATGACGGGGGAGAGAGAGAGAGAGACATGACGGGGGAGAGAGAGAGAGAGACATGACGGGGGAGAGAGAGAGAGAGAAATGACGGGGAGAGAGAGAGAGACCTGACGGGGGAGAGAGAGAGACCTGACGGGGGAGAGAGAGAGACCTGACGGGGGAGAGAGAGAGACCTGACGGGGGAGAGGGAGAGACATGGCGGGGGAGAGAGAGAAAGAGAGACATGACGGGGGAGAGAGAGAGAGAGAGACATGACGGGGGGGAGAGAGAGAGACATGACGGGGGAGAGAGAGAGAGAGACATAACGGGAGAGAGAGAGAGAGACATGACGGGGAGGGAGAGTGAGACATGACGGGGGGGGGGGGGGAGACATGACGGGGGGGAGAGAGAGAGAGAGAGACATGACTGGGGAGAGAGAAAGAGAGAGACATGACTGGGGAGAGAGAAAGAGAGAGACATGACAGGAGGGGGAGAGAGAGACATGACAGGAGGGGGAGAGAGAGAGACATGACGGGGGAGAGACATGACAGGAGGGATGGAGAGAGAGAGAGACACGACGGGGAGAGAGAGAGACACGACGGGGAGAGAGAGAGAGACACGACGGGGAGAGAGAGAGAGACACGACGGGGAGAGAGAGAGATACACGACGGGGAGAGAGAGAGAGACACGACGGGGAGAGAGAGAGAGACACGACGGGGAGAGAGAGAGACACGACGGGGAGAGAGAGAGAGACACACGACGGGGAGAGAGAGAGAGACACGACGGGGACAGAGAGAGAGACACGACGGGGAGAGAGAGAGAGACACGACGGGGAGAGAGAGAGAGACACGACGGGGAGAGAGAGAGAGACACGACGGGGAGAGATAGAGAGACATGACAGGAGGGAGGGAGTCATGGCTTCAGTGAAAAACCCAGGGTTTGTCCTTGGTGGTTGAGGCCCTGTGGGTTTAGGCTGGTTTCCACTGTAATTGGATTAAAGCATGGTGTGTTGCATCAGACAGGCAGACTCTTCTAAAGCACTGGTTTCTCTGGTGTGTCCAGCCCCACCCTGTGGACTCTCCCTCTCTAAATAGGATTACAGGGCCTGTGTCCACCGCATGCTGAGAGAGTACTGGGGAGAAGACGAGACCTGTAGAGTGGTGAAGACTGGGAAGGAAAGGAGACAAGACAGACAGTTGTCAGTCAGTGGTGGAGATGGTGAAATGGTTGATAAAAGGTCCGGGACAAAAAAGACAAAGCAGAGTGATATCAAGAGTTTCTAGACGATTGGAGAGAGGAGCTTTAGCTCAGCTGTCCAGTGGACTTCCTGTATGGCTGCGGTGGACAGGGAACGGATGGTGACGTCGTCATGGGTGTGCGTGACCGGCCCATCCTGGCTGCCTGTTTTGAACATGACGGGAAGTGTGTGTGTCGGTGTGTCTCTTTGCCTTCCTTTGTTCCTCTCGTTTTTATTCCTGTAACTTGATTAGACAAGTGGGTGCAATATGTCCATGTGCGCGCGCGCACACACACACACACACACACACACACACACACACACTGACTGGGATGTTGTTCTGGAGACGGGACCATAGCATTCCTAAGATGTCAACATAATGCGTGTCTGATTCCCACGCCTGTCTATGCCCCAGACACAGACCCCACTGTCGCATGATTCCATATGAGACCAGAGAACATAAGAGTGGTGGAGGAGGAGGAGATGGTGAGGGGGAGGGTTGTTGCTGGTGAACGTATTACCGCCACACCGGCGGTCACGAGTCATGAAGGCAGTCAAATTCCACGTGACCGCTTAGTCACGGTAATTAGGCTTCTCCAAGCTCTGATGCTGCTGCTCATTAGTAGCCTACCAAACTTGCTAACGGCCTGGTACTCTGCACTTTATTGTCACTCTCATCACTCTGACATCGTTGCAAACGTAATCGAAAATCGAATCGAACACTTCATGTGATCCCTTGAGCTTATGTTGCGCAACATTTTTATAGGCTATGCAATTGTGTGATAAAACAGAGTGATGGCCTCTATTAAAAAGAGGAGGGTCCCATCCGCTTTCTATAGGTGAGGCCTACTATATATATTTCTCAACTTTCCTAATATTAAGCACATTGCTTATGTTTATTTAAGGGCATAGATGACATGTATTTTTTCTGGCTGCCCCCTGTTTTGAGAGAGGTGCATGATAATGTTCCATTCTAAATCAAAACAAAATTCACACATTATGTAGTATATGTAAAGACGAGATTAAATCAAGAATAGTCTGATGGGTGATAAGATTAGCCTATCACTTGTGAATTATATATTATCACTTGTGAGTCATAGTCGCACACCTGATGTAGCCCAGCCCATAGGCCTATATGTTTTAATAAGGTTTGTATCACAACTAAAGTGGCTAATAACTTCTTAAAATGAAGCACATTAATCTGCTTTACAAAGGGTGTAGAGCCTAACTGGCATACATAAGCAGCGCGTGAGTTTCAAGTTTTGGGAAGATCATTTTCATGGTGAAAATTAGCCTTTTATAATAAAAGCTTTACATGCATAATTGCATTTGTGGTCACTTTTGATAATGGTGTTTCCCTGCTAATGGAACATTCGCGCTTAAATCCTACTGCCGGGTGCGCATTGCTGTGCTTATAATGTGAAGGAATAGCCTAATAGTTTATCAACATTTTAAGCTAAATGTTCTGATCTGTTGCGTCATCCACATTGCTTCAAAAAAGTTTTTTGATGCTAGTTGTTGTATAAATTTGGGCTCTATCACATCCCGCAACTGTCCCAGACTATGTTTTGAATGTTTAATTTCTCGCGTAGAATAGGTCGACTTTTGTACTATGGGGGATAGTAGATTGACGTAGGCTAGTGCTTTTGCTGTTCGTTAGGCCTACTCATCTTGTTGGCTGACGAAAAGTAAATGTGGACAGTTCTTCCATTATCTTCAATGTGCACCTCGGAATTGGATAAGGACGCGCGCAGTTGCGTCCCCGGTGTATCTGTCTTCACTTGTAGCCTGTGAGAAAGACCCGGTCAGGTGATGGAGCAGCACTCTGGGAGAAAGGCACAACGGCCAGTGGCCGCAGAAGGAATGCATTTTTTTAGGGTACATTACGGCCACACAAAGGGGATGCCACTGTGAAATTCTAGGCATTATCAAGTGCTTGTCAAATTGTGAATGAGAGACTGATGTAGTGTGTACAGCCTGTGCAAAAAACTAAGCAGAGCTCATGCCTTTCAAGCAACTTTTTTCAAATCATCATTAGTTGCATCATGCAGCCTTACAATGTATTACAAATCAAAACATATAGCCCAATGTTTGTAGAACAACTAAAGTTACATAAATAACACTAAATTAAGCATATAGGAGTACCTATTACTTTGTTATGGCTCAACACAGAATGCACATGCGCACTCCCTCAAATTATTTCTATTTTACTCAGACACGTTCAATTGCATTCTTCATACTATAAAATCTTGTCTGCTAAATTAACTAGTGATTCCCACAGCCATATGACATAGCCAGTTCAGGACCTAACATAAGGACAACTAAGAGTACGCTATTCTGTTCTTCTGAAATAGACTTCACATCACTGTAGTTGTTTTCATATTGTCAAGCATGGTGGTGGCTGCATCATGTTATGGGCATGCTTGTCATCGGCAAGGACTAGGGAGTCTTTTTTAGGATAAAGACAAACGGAATAGAGCTAAGCACAGGCAAAATCCTAGAGGAAAACCTGGTTCGGTCTGCTTCCCAACAGGCACTGGGAGAGAGATTCACCTTTCAGCAGGACAATAACCTAAAACACATGGTAAAATATTCACTGGAGCTGCTTACCAAGATGACATTGAATGTTCCGGAGTGGCCTGGTTACAGTTTTGACTTAAAAATTGCCTTGAAAATCTATGGCAAAACATGACAATGGCTGTCTAGCTATAATCAGCAACCAATTTAACAGAGCTTGAAGAATTTAAACGAATAACAATGTGCAATCCAGGTGTGCAGTGCTCTCAGCCTCACCCAGACAGACTTAATTGCTGCCAAAGGGGATTCTAACACGTGAACACAGGGGTGTGAATGCTTATGTAAATGGTATATTTGTTTTTCATTTTCAATACTTTTACCAACATTTCTAAAAAAAATTATTAAAAAAAACATGTTTCAACTTTGTCATTATGAGGTATATTTTGAAATCAGGCGCTTAGAACAACTAAATGTGGAGTAAGTCAAGGGGGTATGAATACTTTCCGAAAGTACTGTAAGCTCCCTGTTGAACTCATAATAAACCGGATTGATTTTTTATCAACGACTGCTGTCGTTTTGGTTCCCCTGGGAAATTCCCATTACACACACACTGCATGGCGAGAGCTTGTAGTTGTTCTCAGACAGTTCAGCTAGCATAGCCACCAGAGGCTAACTGGTAGGAACCATGTCTCAGGCCCATTTGGAGAGAGGGAGACAAACACACACACACTTGTCTTGCACACTCACACAGACACACTCACATACAGTCAGACACACACACACGTACAAAGAGAGTAGAGAAGGGGAATGCGGCGTCTCCCCCAACTCTCCATTCCTTGTGTTATCGTCTTCATCGGTCTTCCTAGGAGTCCAGAGGGCCAGACCACTTAGCCCCGTTTAATGAAGCCGATAGCTCACCGGACCCCCGTCATTAATCACCCAGAGACACATTCTCTCCTTTCACCTCCAGCCTCTTATCACCAGCCCTGTCCACCATTAACTGCCTTCTCAATCTCACAGCGGGTAGCCTAGTGGTTAGAGTGTTGGGCCAGTAACCGAAAGGCCGTGGAGAGGAGGCCAGGGAGCGGCTAAAGGGCCATATGTAAGAGAGGGAGTGCATGTGAACAGCACACAAGACCGTGTGTTTCATTAGAGGGGCCCTGGTGTGTAAGCTGTCAGTCAGAGCCGTATCAGTGTTTACACACATTTTCACAGGGACTGTCGACAGTCGTGTGTGTGTGTGTGTGTGTGTGTGTGTGTGTGTGTGTGTGTGTGTGTGTGTGTGTGTGTGTGTGTGTGTGTGTGTGTGTGTGTGTGTGTGTGTGTGTGTGTGTGTGTGTGTGTGTGTGTGTGTGTGTGTGTGTGTGTGTGTGTGTGTTTTACAGAGGGGGCTGAGGAGCAGCTCTTCAACATGAACCAACGATCTTGAAAGGCTCATTTTGCGTTTTTCTTTGCGTGCCCTCAATAACATGACCCTGGCTGCTCTGCTACTGTTGGGATAGTGCAAGATTTTGGCAATTAGGAACTTTCAAGCTGCACTCAAGGTGAATTTGTCTCCCAGTGTTTGGTGGACAGCAGACTGAACCAGGTTTTCCTCTAGGATTTTGCCTGTGCTTAGCTCTATTCCGTTTCTCTTTATCCTAAAACAAACTCCATAGTCCTTGCCGATGACAAGCATGCCCATAACATGATGCAGCCATCCCCATGCTTGAAAATATGAAGAGTGGTACACAGTGATGTGTTGGATATGCCCCAAACATAACGCTTTGTATTCAGGACAAAACGTTTATTTCTTTGCCACATTTTTTGTAGTTTTACTTTAGTGCCTTATTGCAAACAGGATGCATGTTGTGGAATATTCTTTTTCTGTACAGGCTTCTTCTGTCTTCACACTCATTTAGGTTACTGTTGTGGAGTAACTACAATGTTGTTGATCCATCCTTAGTTTTCTCCTATCACAGCCATTAAACATTGTAACTGTTTTAAAGTCACCATTGGCCTCAAGGTGAAATCCTTGAGCAGTTTCCTTCCTCTCCAGCAACTAAGTTAGGAAGGATGCCTGTATCTTTGTAGTGACTGGGTGTATTGATGCACCCTCCAAAGTGTAATTAAGAACTTCACCATGCTCAAAGGGATAGTCAATATCAGCTTTTTTTTAATTATAAAAAAAATAAAATGTAATACTCGTCTACCAATAAGGCACTGTATTTAGAAAAGATAATGGACCTATATATTTTTTAAATACGATTATCTTTGAGAACAAACAATCACCTAAATAAAAGCTAGAGTCAGGGAGAATCTAAAATAAAACGGGAGAGCCTCTAAAAAAATGTGGTCATCGACTGCACCGTTGGCCACGCCCATGGCTACACCCATGACCAGGCCCTCGCCACGCCCGCCACCTAAGCCCCATTTTTATGAAAGAAAAATCCCTGACATGTAATCGCAAAACACTTGGTTGTCATCGTTGTACAAGGAAATCCTGTTTTTCAATTGAAATTCCAGAATATGATGACTGATTTAAAGACAGAATTTTCTAATGAGTTGAATGCCTTTTCTTGTCTATTTGGGAATTATTAAACCTTTTTATATTAGCATTAGTAATGGAGAGAAACAAATCGAAAGTTACATATCGGGATATTATTTTTGACGATACATCATATGGTTTTGACAATATTGCAATATGATTTGTATTTTTTTAGTTGACTGTACCTGCACCAAAAACAGTATTTTTCCTTTATAGCTTGTTCTCCATCTTCTTTTAAATAGGGAGTCAAATTGTATTTCCATGACTGATCAGAATTCATTTTCTCATGGCCCTCTTGTCACTGCAGCAAACATAACGGTGAGCAACATGTTTGGAACATCGAATCGCAATAAAAATCACAGAATCGAATCGCAATGCATATAGAATTGTGAAAATCGCAATTACATTTTTTATTTATTTTTTTTATTATTTTTTACTTTTTTGACTTTTGTTTTGGCCATATGGCAACGGTCCATTATTAATCACACAACACATAATGTTCTGTAAACACCAACCCGAGAGGCTTGTAGGAAGTCACAACCTCAACTGCTGCAAAGTCCGTGTCACGGCAACCTTATCAGTGTGTCCTCGGCGAAGTCTGGCGTCAAACTGTCACCAAAACATAGCAGACATTTGACGCTGGCAGCTGAACAGGTAAAAAGTAGGAACGTCATTACAACAGATCATTCTAGAGTCCTACAGGAAAATAATGAATCAAATTGCGTGTGACCGTGCTTGTGTGTGGGCGATATGGCGTAAAAATCGGATCTCGTTTTTTCTCAAGCCTATGGACGATTCTCGATATACACTGAGCGTACGTTAGGTACACCTTCCTAATATTGAGTTGCGCACCCTCTTTTGCCCTCGGAACAGCCTCAATTTGTCGTGGTATGGATTCTACCAAGTGTCGAAAGCATTCCACAAGGATGCTGGCCCATGTTGACTTCAATGCTTCCGACAGTTGTGGAAAGTTGACTGGATGTGCTTCGGGTGTTGGAACATTCTTGGTGCACAAGGAAAACTGTTAAGTGTGAAAAACCCAGCAGCGTTGCAGTTCTAGACAAACTCAAACCTGTGTGCCTGACACCTACTAGCATACCCCGTTCGAAGGCACTTAAATCGATTGTCTTGCACATTCACCCTCTGAATGGCACACGCACACAATCCATGTCTCAATTATCTCAAGGCTTAAAAATCCTTCTTTAACCTGTCTCCTCCCCTTCATCTACACTGATTTTGAAGTGGATTTAACAAGTGACATCAATAAGGGAGCATAGCTTTCACCTGGTCAGTCTGTCATGGAAAGAGCATGTTCCTAATGTTTTGTACACTCAACGTACATCTCATAGTTTCCTCTCTAAGCTTTTGTTGCTAAATGAAAGGTCGATACACTGCAGTTCAACCAGTCAGGAATAATCTGACAAATCACAGCCTTCCACAAACATATGACCCACTAATAATGTCATTATTTAACTTGCTTGTTTTGCAATGATCACTGACCTGGCTTTCAAGTCCGTCTACGAAAATTCCCTTTTTTGTAAAAAAAAATATATATATATATATATATATATATATATATATATACCCTGTTTAAAAAAATAAAAGGATCACTAAAATAACACATCCTAGATCTGAATGAATGAAATATTCTTATTAAATACTCAAAAATTAATCACACAAAAATTATCAATGGAAATCAAATGTATCAACCCATGGAGGTCTGGATTTGGAGTCACACTCAAAATTAAAGTGGAAAACCACACTACAGGCTGATCCAACTTTGATGTAATGTCCTTAAAACAAGTCAAAATGAGGCTCAGTAGTGTGTGTGGGCTCCACCTGCCTGTATGACCTCCCTACAACGCCTGGGCATGCTCCTGATGAGGTGGCGGATGGTCTCCTGAGGGACCTCCTCCCAGACCTGGACTAAAGCATCCGCCAACTCCTGGACAGTCTGTGGTGCAACGTGGCGTTGGTGGATGGAGCGAGACATGATGTCCCAGGTGTGCTCAATTGGATTCAGGTCTGGGGAACGGGCAGGCCAGTCCATAGCATCAATGCCTTCCTCTTGCAGGAACTGCTGACACACTCCAGCCACATGAGGTCTAGCATTGTCTTGCATTAGGAGGAACCCAGGGCCAACCGCACCAGCATATGGTCTCACAAGGGGTCTGAGGATCTCATCTCGGTACCTAATGGCAGTCAGGCTACCTCTGGCGAGCACATGGAGAGCTGTGCGGCCCCCCAAAGAAATGCCACCCCACACCATGACTGACCCACCGCCAAACCGATCATGCTGGAGGATGTTGCAGGCAGCAGAACGTTCTCCACGGCGTCTCCAGACTCTGTCACGTCTGTCACATGTGCTCAGTGTGAACCTGCTTTCATCTGTGAAGAGCACAGGGCGCCAGTGGCGAATTTGCCAATCTTGGTGTTCTCTGGCAAATGCCAAACGTACTGCACGGTGTTGGGCTGTAAGCACAACCCCCACCTGTGGACGTCGGGCCCTCATACCACCCTCATGGAGTCTGTTTCTGACCGTTTGAGCAGACACATGCACATTTGTGGCCTGCTGGAGGTCATTTTGCAGGGCTCTGGCAGTGCTCCTCCTGCTCCTCCTTGCACAAAGGTGGAGGTAGCGGTCCTGCTGCTGGGTTGTTGCCCTCCTACGGCCTCCTGCACGTCTCCTGGTGTACTGGCCTGTCTCCTGGTAGCGCCTCCATGCCCTGGACACTATGCTGACAGACACAGCAAACCTTCTTGCCACAGCTCGCATTGATGTGCCATCCTGGATGAGCTGCACTACCTGAGCCACTTGTGTGGGTTGTAGACTCCGTCTCATGCTACCACTAGAGTGAAACCACCGCCAGCATTCAAAAGTGACCAAAACATCAGCCAGGAAGCATAGGAACTGAGAAGTGGTCTGTGGTCACCACCTGCAGAACCACTCCTTTATTGGGGGTGTCTTGCTAATTGCCTATAATTTCCACCTGTTGTCTATTCCATTTTCACAACAGCATGTGCAATTTATTGTCAATCAGTGTTGCTTCCTCAGTGGACAGTTTGATTTCACAGAAGTGTGATTGACTTGGAGTTACATTGTGTTGTTTAAGTGTTCCCTGTATTTTTTTGAGCAGTGTATAACCGTAACGGTAACCATGCACGTCCACTAATAATGACCAACTTCTGGTAGCAGGCGTTCTAGAAAATGAACACCGGTCTCATTAACACTCTCTCAAGCACAAGCCCAAGTGCTAGTGAGTAACCAGCTAATATTCATATTTGAAGTTTAGCCACCTTGGATCTACTTGCTTGCGAACAAGGTTAAACACTTGAACTGTTATGAATACACCCCCCCCCCTCCCCCCTGTCCGTCTCCCAACTGTTTGAACAACACGGCCTGTTCACCTTGTTTTAGACGTTGAAATCAAGCGGCCTGTTCACCTTGTTTTAGACGTTGAAATCAAGCGGCCTGTTCACCTTGTTTTAGACGTTGAAATCAAGTGTCCTGTCTGGTTAAGATGCTAATTTCTCAGAATGACAACGAGCTGCCAATTCCTTATATAAATGCCTCTGTATGCTCATTGCACATAAAAAACAAACAGATTAGACAGCTAGCACGTAACAGTCTGACTGAAATGCGGCTAAGGGTACATGGTAGGCCTACCACGAC
>NC_092148.1:50887733-51037733 GCF_045791955.1 Oncorhynchus clarkii lewisi | reverse complement strand
GTCAGTACCACCAGGCTATCAGACAGTGCTGAGTACTGTGCCGAGCAACATACCTGGCACATAGTGTGCATGGTGAGACTGGGCACTGCGCTGTGTATTCCTGGAAAGCCTGTGGGGGGGGAATGCGGCGTTCGAGGCTTCTCTGGGTCTTGGCTTGTCTTCCTGCTTGTAAACCTCCCAGCCCAGGAACTGTCACTGAGGGAAGGAGAGAAAGAGCTGCTTTTTCTTCTGACTTCGGGGGGGCCAAGCTAACAGAAAGCAGGGGGGTGGCAGAGACGTGTCTGGCTAGGAATGAGGATGGATGATGGTAGTGGGAATGATGGTGATGACGACGGTCGAAGATGTTAACCGGGGAAGAGAGCACCAACTGACTGCTTGGGTCATTAGCATGCAACCACAAGAAGACACGGTGCAGCTCTTCCAAAACACACAGCAGGAAGGAGGGAGGGATAGATGGCCACGATGAAAAGGATTAATGACGCAAGCTGGGGATGAATGGCAAAAGAGGGAAGGCATGAAGCGAGGGATGGGGAACGTCAGGATGATTGAAGAGATGGACAGATGAATGGAGGGAGGCCTGAACAACGTCAAAAGACTGGAGGAAAGGAGGGATGGATGGAAGCAGGGAGGGGTTTGTGTTTTAGAGTTGCACAATAACGGACTGGCTAATGGTTTCTGTGGTCTGCAGTTCCTCCTTCCCCTAGTCCCAGTATTGCGTAACTCTGCAATGTGTGTGTGTGTGAGTGATTGAGCAGCAGTGTCGGTGCCAGCCTGCTCTTATGGTAATAAATGGCCCACTGCAGCCAGCACTAAGAGGTCTGCAGGAGAGAAAGAGCACACACTCACACCGTACGGAGACGTGCGCGCGCACACACTCTTATACATACACTGTCCCTAGTACACATTGCCATTTATTACTTACACACACAATTTAATACATACACACACACTGTAATACACACGCAGTCATTTTTTACATTTTACTTTTATTTAACGAGGCAAGTCAGTTAAGAACACATTCTTATTTACAATGACGGCCTAGGAACAGTGGGTTAACTGCCTTGTTCAGGGGCAGAACAACAGATTTTTACCTTGTCAGCTCGGGGAGTCGATCTAGCAACCTTTCAGTTACTGGCCCAACGCTCTAACCACTAGGCTACCTGCCACCCCAATATACACACACACTTTGATACACACACACACACTCTTATACATACACTGTCCCTAGTAAACACTGCTCCACAGGAGGCGTCATTTATTACTTACACGCACACTGTAATACACACACACACACTGTAATACACACACACACTTTAATACACACACACACACTTTAATACACACACACACTGTAATACACACACACACACACTGTAATACACACACACACACACACACACACTGTAATACACACACGCACACACTTTAATACACACACACTTTAATACACACACACACACTGTAATACACATACACTTTAATACACACACACTTTAACACACACACACACACACTGTAATACACACACACACACTGTAATACACACACACGCACACACTTTAATACACACACACTTTAATACACACACACACACACTGTAATACACACACACACACTGTAATACACACACACACACACTTTAATACACATATACTTTAATACACACACACTTTAATACACACACACACACTGTAATACACACACACACACTGTAATACACACACACACACACACTGTAATACACACACGCACACACTTTAATACACACACACTTTAATACACACACACACACACACACTTTAATACACACACACACACACACTGTAATACACACACACACACACTTTAATACACACACACACTTTAATACACACGCACACACTGTAATACACACACACTGTAATACACACGCACACTTTAATACACACACACACACTGTAATACACACGCACACTTTAATACACACACACACACACTTTAATACACACGCACACTGTAATACACACACACACACACACACTGTAATACACACACACACTTTAATACACACGCACACTGTAATACACACACACAATGTAATACACACACAATGTAATACGCACACACTGTAATACACACACACAATGTAATACACACACACTGTAATACACACGCACTTTAATACACACACACACACACTGTAATACACACGCACTTTAATACACACACACACACACACACTTTAATAGACACACACACTTTAATACACACACACACACTGTAATATACACACACACACACTGTAATACACACACACACACACACTGTAATACACACACACTTTAATACACACACACACACACTTTAATACACACACACACACACTTTAATACACACACACACTGTAATACACACACACACACACACACTGTAATACACACACACACTTTAATAGACACACACACTGTAATACACACACAAACACACTTTAATAGACACACACACTTTAATACACATACACACAAACTCTTATACATGTCCCGAGTACACACTGCTCCACAGGAGGTGCTATTTATTACTTATACACACACTGTAATACACACACAACAAAAGTGTGATACTCACACACGACACACACGTAACGGCAGGGCCTTTGAGAGATGTGGTGAGCAGCAGAGAGCCATAAAGATGACGTCGTCAACCTCAGTCTTAATGCACATCTCTCCATCTTTCCATTCACATTGTTCCAAACCTCTCTTCCATCCTTCCTCCCCTCTTAGCATCCTTCTCTCCGTCCAGCTCTTGAGAAAGCGGATGATGTGTTTTTGTGTGTGCATTGATTTACAAAGGAATCCATATTCGGTGGTTGAAGTTGGAAGTGCGCAAATCATCTGAGTAATGTGAGATATAGAGTGTAGTACAACCGAGACACTTTAAAGGCCCTGTGCAGTCAAAAACATGATTTCCCTGTGTTTTCACTGTGAGGTTGGAGTGATATTGTGAAAATGATGATGAAGCACTTTTGGTGTACGAGCTGTTTGAAAAGAACGGCTGAAATTTCTGCCTGCTTTGGGCGGGAGGGAGTTTTGGCCTCCCATGGTGTCAGCACGACGCGGTCATTTAGGTGCACTATGTAGAAATCACTCGGCTATTTCCTGGTTGCTAAAATTCAAATAGTTCGCCCAATTTCAGTTTATGTGACAAAACATCGTACAATGATTCTCGCTCTACACTATACTGTCTAAACCGCTGTGAAATATATTTAACATAACCCAAAATATTGTTGTTTCAGCTGTTTGAAGCTGGTGTACAAAACTGAAAACAAGACTCAAAAATAAAACTTCAGAACGGTTAGCATAGAAACTGCTTTATTAGGCTTGCTTTCAATGAGAATGACAGATCTATAACTCACATTTCTACGTGAATTTGGTCAGATTGCCCCAAAAGTTACACATTTGCAGCTTTAAGAACAGGAAGCATAGAAATTGTGCACATAGATCCACCGCTGATACATGCTTTCAATTACAGATCTATAACTCACATTCAATAAGAAAGAGTTCTAAAGCTCTCTGCTAATTTTCAGTGTTCCCCTCCCAGACAGTCCTACCAAAGTTCTTGCTTGAAAAATGCGTCTTTGCTAAGAAGCTTTTTTTCTAATTTTTAATTCAAAACAATCACACCAATGCACCTATCTGTTACCCAGAGATTATTTGATATTGAGATAAAAACGACTCAATTGGATCTTTTTTTTTTAAAGTAATTATTTATTTTTTTTGTCAGTGAGGTGTCTGAGACTGTCTGTGATTTACGTCAGGGGGGCTATTGAGGACACAATGTATGAGCAGCAACATCATATCTAAAGAAACATTATTGCAGCGTTCACGGATTTGTCGGAACTAGGAAATTCTGAAATGTCCGACCTGCTAACGGGTTGAACGCGGCACGTGTATAACTACAACCCGTTAGCAAGTCTGAAATGTCCGAGTTTCCTTGTTCCGACTAGCGCGTGAACGCTGCTTTATCGCTGCCCGGAGATTTTTTTTAACGACATCATCGCTGATGAATTTGCTGTACATTTGAAGTGTATTTGTACCGTCTAGATGATAAGCTGTCGTTTTTTTGTTGCATCGAAGCATTTGTTTTGACATTCGAGGGTCCACCTATCGCCTCATCCCTGACTGGTAAACCCTGCCCGCGGAAGCTAGGGACCGGAGGGAGGGAGGGACCGGAGGGGGGCGCGGAGGTCTGTGGAAGGAAGGAGGGAGCGATTAGAAGAGAAGTCTACACGAGAACTCCGTTTTCTATTGTTCCTTGTCTGCAGCCGTCGGACACAGACGTTTTCGAGGTGCATCGAAAGCTGAACGTTATCAATTCTGGATTTCTTCATCCGATTCCTATCGTCCGGCATGAGGTTTAAACGCAACGGCTCCTATACATTGAATAGGTAAGAGGCTTCCGTTCACTACTCGGGTTACGTTTAACATTCGCCACATCTCAGTGAAAGGGGGTTTGGTTTATTTTTTTGCAGAAGCAATTGAAAAACGTTTGTCTTTTGATACCGTTGGTATGGTCAATTGCTTGTGTCGTGATTTCGGTTCTTATTGGCGTTTTTGTTGTTGAGGTGAAACGTGCTTATATGCACGCTGCAACTGATGGAAGTAGTCGCCCTCACTACCAACCTGTTTCACTGAACTCACCCATTGTTATAAAAACGACAATGTTTTCCGAATTAACGTGCATAATATGTCATGCCACGGCAAAAAAAAATTCTGGTCTCCGACCTTTGTCGAGCTGAGGAGAAACCTGAATATCAGGCTTGAGGGGTGGTCTCTTCATTGAGAAGAAACCTAAACAAGTCCCCCCTCCCTCTCTTCCCCTCTCCCGCCCCCCTCCTTCTCCCTCTCTCCCCCCCTCCTTCTCCCTCTCTCCCCTTCTCCCTCTCTCCCCCTCTCCCTCTCTCTCCCTCTCCCTCTCTCCCCCCTCCCTCTCCCTCTCTCCCCCCTCCCTCTCCCCCCCTCCCCCCCCCCCTCTCCCCCCCCTCTCCCTCTCCCCCCCTCTCCCTCTCCCTCTCCCCCCCTCCCTCCCTCTCCCTCTCTCCCCCTCCCTCCCTCTCCCTCTCTCCCCCTCCCTCCCTCTCCCTCCCTCTCCCTCTCTCCCTCTCTCCCCGCTCCCTCTCTCCCCCCTCCCTCTCCCCCTCCCTCTCTTCCCCCTCCCTCTCCCCCTCCCTCTCTTCCCCCTCCCTCTCTTCCCCCTCCCTCTCCCCCTCCCTCTCTTCCCCCCTCCCTCTCTCCCTCCCCCCCTCCCTCTCACCCCCTCTCCCTCTCTCCCCCTCTCTCCCCCCTCTCTCTCCCCCTCTCTCTCCCTCCCTCCCCCTCCCTCTCTCTCCCCCTCTCCCTCTCTCCCCCTCTCCCTCTCTCCCCCTCTCCCTCTCTCCCCCCCTCCCACTCTCCCCCCTCCCACTCTCCCTCTCTCCCACCCTCCCTCTCTCCCTCTCTCTCTCCCCCTCCCTCTCTCCCTCTCTCTCCCCCCCTCCCTCTCTCCCCCCCTCCCTCTCTCCCCCCTCCCTCCCTCTGCCTCTCCCTCCCTCTCTCCCCCGCTCTCTCCCTCTCCATCTCCCTCCCCCTCTCTCCTCCCCTCTCTTCCCCCTCTCCCTCTCTCCATCTCTCTCCTCCCCTCTCTTCCCCCCCTCCCTCTCTCTCTCCCCCCCTCCCTCTCTCTCTCCCCCTCCCTCTCTCTCTCCCCCTCCCTCTCTCTCTCCCCCCTCCCTCTCTCTCTCCCCCCTCCCTCTCTCCTCCCCCATCTCTCTTCCCTCTCTCTGTCCTCTCTCCTCCCCCATCTCTCTTCCCTCTCTCTGTCCTCTCTCCATCCTACAGAATTAAGTACCAACTGCCCCCCCACGTGTTCAACCACTTAGCAACTTTGGTGGTCTGTTCTCCTCACCCACTTTCAGTTGACATGATTGCCCACTGCCCAATAGGTCTATTCAAGTCTATTCAATTAGAATCCTAGTCACGAGTTTTATCTCTCTCTCTCCCCTCTCCCAGGGCAGTGATTCATTCCCTCCTTCATTAGGTTATCTCCAAGTCACAAGTTTAATGAATGGACTTGCTTTGTCTTCCTCCATCTCCAAACCAAGCAGACTCCCTTCAATTTGAACGCTTACATCTGTCTCTCATGATCTCGCGTGGTACAGACCATGTAAACATAAACGCTACCGTAGACCTGTCATGATGCAACTGGGGGTGTTTTGGCATGAGGCCCAGCATTAGTTCCCGGTGCTTTTTGGGACAAATCACGATTTCGCAGGTGTTGGCGTCTTTAGAAAGGGGGGGGGCATTTTGGCAGAGACGGTGGAGCTCTTCTTCGTTCCCGTTTCCGATCCTCGTTCCGTCTCTTCACATGCATGGACCCTGACCTTAATCGAGCACCTGGCCGATTATGCAAGACTGTAATTTTGGGGTAACGGAGAGTACGGCCCTGGTAACTATTATGCCCAGCTCCTTGTCTTCGTTTCGGGTGATTTGACCACACACACACACACACACAGTTCTATTTGCTGAAAGTGAGTGTTGATGTAATGGCAGGTTCCTTCCCCTCTGGCACCGCTTTCCTCCTGGCCTTGTTATCAGCCACAGATCCTTCCGCAGCTCACTCACACACACACACGTGCATCCTGGCACTTGTGTGGTGCTGAAACACAAAGGAAGCTAATGAGTGCTATGCAGTGAGCACACACCCACTCTATCACGCAGGCACAGAGGAGAAGTGTTATCACTGCACTCCCTCCCTCCCTGCTCAATCAGGTGTGTGTGTGTGTGTGTGTGTGTGTGTGTGTGTGTGTGTGTGTGTGTGTGTGTGTGTGTGTGTGTGTGTGTGTGTGTGTGTGTGTGTGTGTGTGTGCGCGCAGCTCGGAGGCGTAATTAAAAGTGAGGTAGGAGAGGCCCTTGGCGACAGGCAGCCAGGGAGGGAGGGAGGAAGGAGGGATATGATGTCATGGCCTGTAAAAATGCTTTGGTTTGCTACTGCGGCTCCTCGCCTCACCTTTCATCTAAGAGAGGGAAGTGGGGGGAGAGCGTTCCTCGCGTGGTGTGTGTCTGACAGAAGAGCGGACAGTGTCACCTCGTTGTCGGGCCTTTTGGCGAGACGGTAACTCAACCACAACACAATTCCAGGCTAATTCTAATGCGTTACTGCCTTCTGAAGGTGAATCACTCTCTTGCATATGGTGCTGCTGTGATATAGTTTGCTGTGCGGCGTGACAGTGGGTTGACGTGTGTGTGTGTGTTGCTAGGATGGAGCCCAGAGCCTGGCTGTGATCATAGTCAATATTAATGATCTGTCTGTCCCATAGAGTTGTCTGCAGTAGATTACTCAAACACAAACACACACACTCGCCTAATGGGGTACTGCAGCCGGGACAGAGAGGACAGGATGATGGTGCTTGATGGAGAGCGAAGTCAGAGAGCGAAGGAGCGAGTGAGAAACGGAAAGGGGGAGCCGGGCGGAGAGTGTCCTTCACCTTGTATGCCCGCACTGATGATCACAGAGCTCTTCTGCGATTGGCTACATTCCTGGGGGTGTGCCCGGAGCTCTAGCCTCTCTGACGCAGCCATGTGAAAGAATGACGGGTGAACGCGTGTGTCTGTGTCCTTCTGGCCCATCCATGTTTGCTATTTAGCTCTTTCTCAACACCTCATACCGTCTCTGTGTGTTTCGCAGCAGTCAGCTTTGGTTTGCAGGTTCTGCTCTTCAGTACAGGCTATGGGCCCAGCTAACAGAGGTGTTAATAACCAACACGTCTCTCGACCGGCGAGTGTGTTTAGACCTTGTTTGGTGTATACAGATGGTAGAGATTGCTGCTAGGATAGAGCCCCCCCCCCCCCCCGCCCTGTGACACTCAGCAGTTTGTTTATACAAGTCTGTTTGCCAACCTAATCTTCCCGCCTTTCAAGTGAGAGCCAGCCAGAGAGAGAGAGCGAGAGGGAAGGAGAGAGAAGTAAAGAGGCAGGCGGCAGTAGCTCTAGTGAGAAGGAGCGAGAGGAACACACTTCGAACGGGCTCTGAGTTGTTGTGATAGGTCGTCTGCAACGCACGTTCGTCGGCGCGTGTGTGTGTTTGCTGATTGGACCGCAGGGAGAGAGAGCGAGTGTGTGTTTGTGTGGGTGGGTGGACGCAGTTCGTGAGAAGACAGTTACGACAGAACGGGCTATACTGGAGCTGTGCGGCAGGACAGAGCCCTCCCTTCACCGGTAGAAGGAGTGAGGGAGAAGAGCGCTGTGTGGGACCCTCACAGACCTGCCCGCTGTCTGTGCTGCCAGCTGGATGGGGGTTCTTGTCTGCTGCGACTGCTTCTTCTATAGGTAGCTAGCTACTTCACTCTCTCTCTCTCTTTCTCTCTGTATGTCGCTCTCTGCTTGCTCGCTCTCTTTCTGAATGTCTCTCTCGTCGCTGTTTGTTTTCCCTGCTTGTGTCGTAACTTTTTGTAAAATTGTAAATATTAGTCCTGTACTTCCCTCTCCCTGCCCCTCTGTGGCTGAAAACGTCTCTCTCTCTCCCCCTCCCCTTCCCCTCTCGGTCTCTGCGGTGTGGTTTGGAAGAGACATTCTGAGGACAGTGCTGCTGTGGCAGCAGGGATTTTGCTGTCGTCAGACCGGGGAGGAGGGTAGCGGTTGAGGCTGGTTTGCGGAGGAATGGCACGGCGCCAGAGCCCTCTGGTGCTTGAGCCTCCTTTTTCTTTTAGTTGGGAGTCAAGGCTGGTTAGAGGAGGATTGTCACTGGGCCAGAGACTAAGATGCATGTGCACAGGGTTAAGGCTGGCTTAGAGGAAGGATGGCATGCAGCCAGCCCATCCTCTCCTCCACGGCCCTGCCGGCGTCGCTCTGACTCTCTGCCGGCGTCGCTCTGACTCCCTGCCGGCGTCGCTCTGACTCCCTGCCGGCGTCGCTCTGACTCTCTGCCGGCGTCGCTCTGACTCTCTGCCGGCGTCGCTCTGACTCTCTGCCGGCGTCGCTCTGACTCTCTGCCGGCGTCGCTCTGACTCTCTGCCGGCGTCGCTCTGACTCTCTGCCTTGCTGTGTTTTTGTTTGGACACTGTGTTTTTCCCATGGCCTCTCTGTTTTCTGTTTGGTGCAGCGGAGCAGTGTTTGGGAGGTAGACTTTGACCTTCCCATACGATTACAGCAGGACTAGTTTTGGTAGGGGGACAGTTGTTTGTTTACTTAGTGAGCGTAACATTAGTTAGCATAGCATGGTTACCTGGGCCAGTTTAGTTAGCATAGCATGGTTACCTGGGCCAGTTTAGTTAGCATAGCATGGTTACCTGGGCCACGTTCAGTAGGCATTAAGCAAACGTTGGATGCCACAGATCTAGGATCAGCTCCGCCTCTCTACATAGTATCCTGAAACATTTAAGGGGAGAACACACAACTGACCTGGTAGCAGCTTCTAGGAGCACCTTTACACTACTCCTATGGCACACTTGCGGGTTCAGAGAGTGTTGACTTAGCATCATGCTTACAGATGGCTGTGAGTTAGTTAGATGAGCTCTTTCCCCCTTTTTATATGTGCTTGTGGGGCTAACCAGCTTTAGTTGCACTACTGCTATATATAAACAGAAGGTTTGCTGAGGGCCAAACTGTTGCGCGCACATGTGTATACACACACACACGCATACATACAGCTGCATCGGATTAGACCGTCAGGCCCCTCTGTGCGATTCAGAACTGTTTACACTCCCTCCCTTTTCCTAGCTAGTGTGAAGAACAGCCAGCCCTTTGTGTGTGTGTGTGTGTGTGTGTTTCTGTCCATGTGTGTGTCCGAACACATGACTGTGTGTGCGCGCCTATAGGTAAAACACACACAGTAGCTTTGTGAACGCACGGCCCACTGCCAGGGACTGTATTTTCTTTTTCTCTCTACACTTTGCAGGTCAATTATCACCAGTCCTGAGGCAGGGTGTGGCTTCTGCGCAGCTGTCGTTTTATTGGATCATTAAGGAAAAGGACCGATCAGTTCTATTTCTGGCACTACTTCCTGTCTACCTCGGCACCTCTGTCAGCCAATCAGGGGGTTTGGCTGTGACGCCATTGTTTTTGATTGATTGGGTGTTTTTTTTTTGTTTTTTTGGACACACCCACACAAGGTCCTTGTTGACCTTAGCTTCAGTCCAATACCCAACTCTCAAACAGACATGGCTGAGAACTAATGCAGCGTTGTGTGCTTTCTGCTCTGACCACAAGGGTTTCACTCCTCTGACTTGTTCAGCCCGTGTCAGGATGGGTCCACATGTTGTTGTGGAGGACAGGCTGAGGTTACAGGTAATGTAGTGGGCAGATGATACGTGTTGACGGTGCCACGCCCATTTCTCTGTACACATGCGCTCCTCATCAGAATAGGGTAGGCTTTAACAGGTCCTCGCCACTTCTTCACTCTGAGTGAGACACTGAGAGGATCAGAGACAGGAATATGGGGTGACCAGGTAAACTGAGGCATGGTTTTGGGCTGACTTTGACAGACAACAGCTCCACAAAGAAGAGTAGTCAGATTCTAAGTAAGTCGTAGACTTTAGTGTCTTTAACCTCCCAGGGTTAGTCTGTGAGTTGTTTAGAATGATCCTGTTTGACCTGAACACACACACACACACACACACACACTGGGGCCTCCCGCACGTGACTGATAAAGCACCGGGTCAGTGTGAGTGGAGGAGAGGCTAACCTAATGCAGAGCACATGGTACAATTCAATTAGCCTTTGGCCCTGCAAGCGGCGGTTCCATTCATGCGTGAGTATCTGATGCCTGGTTTTCAGCTTAGTGCCCAGTGGTTCCTCTGTCTGGCCAAGGTGTGTGTGTGTGTTTTCTCCAGCTGGAGGTCAAGAGCAGAAGTGTCTTCTCTCCAAGGTTGTAGAGAGGGGACAGGCAGACGGTACTCTAAAACATTGGTTGAAGAGGCCGCGAATGCTGCTTTTTTGTGTGTTTTTTGGTAAGATGTCTGTTGCTTCTCAGGACGCGCTGTGTTTTGGTTTTTGTGGCGCCGCAGAAATGTGGTGCCATTGCCCTGTCGTGGTGTTGATGCCACAGAGGGTGACTACAGCTCGGAACATTCCGGCCCAGAGGCTCCTTTCACGATACAACAATGGCCCCTGACTGTGTGTGTGTGTTGTTAGTGTGCCTTGTGTCTGTTATTAGGCCTTGTTTGGCAGGCCGGGCCCATTCTACACTGCTGAGCGTTCCACAAGGACTGTAATTCTCCTCCTAAAACCACCCCACTCCTCCATGTCTACCGGCCCAAACCCTGTCTGTCGCTCAAACATGGCTAAATTGGACCCGGCTTGGCAAGCCTCGGCACAAGTGGAAAACGTACCCTTACGTAATGGGTTGACCAACAACAACAAAAAATATCCACCATTGGGCTGAGTATGACATGATTCTTTTCCGATAGGCTCGTTGCTAACGGACAGTCATCTGGTGACTGACTGCACCACCGGATATAGGCTTCACTGGAGCATGCGGCACAGACACACCCTGTCTGGCTGGCCCAAGGGCCTGGGGGTGTGGGATGGGGACTTTGGAGCAGACTGTGGACAAAGGGTCTAGTGGCTCAACTGTTGCAGAAGGAAGGGTGGAATGGAAGGAAAGGCCTGGGTTATGACTCTGCTTCCATTGTCAGCTGTTAGTTTTCAGACTTGATTGACTTGTTTTTAATTTAGTTTCAGTTTGATAGAAATGTATTTTGTCGTTTTAAATTTAGTTTACATTTTAGTGTTTATATATATATAAAGTAGCGGGAGGGATCAGCCAATGAAGTTGGAAGCCTCACCTTGTTGACTGAATCAAAATGACAGAAGTCATCGATGGTGCTGCCATGCTAACCCAGTCTTTTGGCCACTAGAGGACTCCATAGACAGGACAGTGGTTTGGTTAGGTCTCAAGGATCACTCCATCTTAATGGGACTTGGATTTAAAGGTTAAGCTCCTAGACTGGTGCACGAAATGTGGTTGGAAGGAAACTCGTCCGTTTTTAAACGAAGCCAATGTGTTATTTATTTTTTTACTTTAGTAGTAGATGTAAGACGAATCAATTACCTTTTTACCTGACAGAAAAGGAGAGGGGGGGGGGGAAATGACAAATGAAGTCGTGACACATTTAGATATATTATGAAATGTAATTTTAAACGTGTATCACCGACTGACCTCTTCAAATAGGGTTAATGAAAACATAAGCGATACAACACTTCACAAATCTATCAGTTCACAGCCAGGCAGTTTCTCTTTCTGTCTGTCTCTCTCTCTGTCTCTCTCTCTGTGTCTCTTTCTCTCTCTCTGTGTCTCTGTCTCTCTCTCTGTCTCTCTGTCTCTGTCTGTCTCTCTGTCTCTGTGTTCAACCAAACAAGATTTTCTGGTTTATCTTCAAGTCCACTCTGCGTTCCAGAAAGGTGGTCGTTCGTTTTGTCTTCTCAAGCCTGATGACAGTTGTCCACAGACAAAATGAATATTCTCTCCCTGAACACCACTTTTATACTTTAAAAAAACCTTTTCCAGTGAATGCAAGAAATCCCAATTGCGGTTCTCCCAGTATGAATCACCTGTCTGGTCCCCCTCTGAGGTTCAATAAACCACATGCGAGCAGAGTAATACTATACCCTGTGCTGCCCAGTCCTACTGGTCAATTCAGTTGAGACTAGCGGACACTGTGTCCTTCTCTCCTTTCACCTGGCCTTAGCTCTGCAGTCTGCACAGGGTGGTGGCTTGCCTTACGTAACACTGAACTGCACAGGAAAGTGTGTGTGTGTGTGTGTGGAGCGCAGCACAGCCCTCCCTGGGTGCTGGCTCAGGCGACGGAACGAAGAGATGGCCTTGCTGTAACCTTACCTCCCGCATTTAGAATTGCACCGTCGGCGTGAACCCACGCGCACACGCCTCCATAAAAATGCACTTGGTCTTTTTTGTGGCTGGCTAATGACGCTGCTGGATGATTCGACGTCATCCCTCACCCGCACAGCGGCTGTTAGACGAGACCGCCCCTCGCGTCTCCTCTGGCTCCTGCGACGGAGTAGGATAGGACGGTGAGGATAGATACACTCTAATATGCTAGCTAGATGACACGTTCAGCGTATTGCTGCTAACGCCTGTCCTTTTCAGAACAACAGACGTGCCTACGGTTAGGGGCTAGGGCAGGACCAGTAGCTGTGTGCCTCTCCTAAGGGCCCTCCGGGAACAGAAATGCAAAGACCCGGGGAGATGGGAAGTGTCTGGGCGCCTCACTTCCTTTTTCTGAAGTTTTTAACCGGGGGGGGGGGGGGGGGGGCAAGTCCTTAACGCCTCACATACCCAATGTTCTACGCCCATGATTCCTGTCTCTCGCTTGCTCATTTTCCTTCCACCTCAAACCCTCACTCTTGACTACTTTCTTTATTTCTGTCCACATAACCACTGTCCCCCCCCCCCCCCCCCCGCCTGCATAGCTGTGTAATTGACTCTGTGCTGCAGTGCGCTTGTCAGCTGTGCCTTGTCATTTGTTTCAATTATCAGCCATCCGACATGGCGCAGCTACCACAGATGGAATGAAGAGGAGAGGAAAGGCAAAAGTTTGAGGCTGAGGAAGCGGACTGTTGCACATACAGTCTCATGTGTCCCACCTTCACAGTACACTGGTAACAGGACTTTGCACATGCAGGTCTGGCTATTACAATTGCTAGAGACTCCCAAGCAGTGCCGTCGAAACCAAATGAGCTCACTCGTTAAGTTGGAGCTCATCTCCCCTGGAGTCGGCCAGGTGCTTCCGACCAGCCAGCCAATCACAGGTTTGTTTACACCTGGGCAGTTGGATGAGGTCATGGATGCCCCCCCCCCCCCCCCCCTGGGTATTTCTAGGCCTAGCAGATTATCTCATTGGTTCATAAAAGGAATCAGATCATATTATCAGGCCCTTCCCCCGCTACGGGGGGGTAGGACATGCCTCTAGACACATTGCTGATGTGATTGGTCTACACCGTGGAACCTAGAGCTTACCATTGGTTAGTACCCATTGCTATGAGGGGCATGGATGTTCACGGACTCCCACTTCTTTTTCCTTTCACCACATATTGGGTACTTATTGATTTTTTTCAATCTCACTACTCCTCACAGCCCTTATTTCCCTATTCGGATGTGAATGGGGGCCCCTGCCTCATCCTCCCTCGATCATTCAGCCCCCATCTGCCTGGGTGGGAGATTGAACGAGATAGGAGAGCATGTGTTTGCGCTAGTGTGTGTGTCGCCTACATTTTCAACTGTCTGTTTTCCTAGTCTATATGTTTTGTGCGTCTCCAGGCTGGCAGAGGGAAGTGTGTCTGATGTACCCATGTGTGTTGCGTGAGGTGGGCAGGGCGTGCCTGGTCTCAGCCATCCTAACAATGCCCTCCAGGAGGGAAAAAAAATATGCTTGGCTTGGTCCTGGAATCCATCATAACATACTCCTCTCTTTGTCTAAACACTCCTGTCCCTTTTCCTGTCCGCGGCCATAAATAACAGTTACACAATCTCTTCATGAATAGGGCCCCGAGCTTTTCCTAAACAGTCTACATGGTGAGGAACAGCTCTGGACCCGAGTTACGTCGTTTCTTTTGCCGCACAAGCCATCTGTTACGTGTCAGTAATTCTTGAGGAGCTTGTTCACCTGGTTAGTGAGTTGCGTGTGGTATTCCCTGACAAGACAGGCATGCACTACGGTGCGGCGAGTACTCATCAGTCATGGCTAACGGACGGAAACCTCCAATAGGGCAGGTGCGACGTTCTTCCCGACAGGAGACAATTTGGGTCATAAGATGGACAATGGATTTGTAAAAAAATATATATAAAAAAATCTCTCCAGGCAGTTATGACCAGTATCACAATTCTCAAGTAGGCACAGAGATGTCTCTTAATACCCTTTTAAACAGTGGATCCAGCGCCTATATTGTGTCCGAGGTAGAGCCTATGTTCTTTGGCTGAGAGAGCAGTAGGGCTGGGAATCGCCAGGGACCTCACAATACTTGGGCACCGATACGATATGCGTGGCGATTCTATATGCATCTTCTGTGATTAGAAAAAATAATAATAATGTATTGCGAGTCGACGTGCCGAACATGTTTGCTCACCACGTCTGCTGCAGCGGGACGAGAGCCATGAGAAGATTGGATCAGTTATGGAAGTAAAAGTGCCAAAAACAAATTGGCTTTGTTTTTGTGTGTGTTTTTTTTAAAGATGGAGAACAAGCTACGAATGATAAACCCTGGAGTTTTGGGGCAGGTACAGCAAACTGGCGCCAAAATAATATTGCGATTTATTGTCAGCTATCACTAGAGAGCAGTGTCAGTGGGTGTTAGGCTACATTATCCACGCAAACAAACCCAGTGAGAACACATGCTGGCTCTGTGTTAAAGTGAGTTTAGTCTACATGTCTCCTGTGGGCCAGGAAATGATCTGGAGCGTAGACTCTCTAGGTAGGTGGGCCTTTCAACCTCTCTCTCTCTGTCTGTGTTATTGTTTTTGGTCACATGAACCATGAGAATGGTTACACAACATCCCTGGAAATGGACAACAGGGATTTATTTTGGAGGAAATGGACATGTTTTTGGGCATAACACGTGACTGCGGTCAGTTGACTTCAGTGTTGTTTGAACAATTGCCAGAGATGGTATCAGTCCTTAAAACGGGGGGGTTGGCACATTGTTAGATTAGATTAACTTGAAAATGGATCTTGACATTCGGATTCTTTTGAACTATGAGATGTTTCTAATTTCTCACACATTCTGTCCATTCTTCCTGTCAGAAAACCCCCGTTTCACTTGCCTACACATTCAGACTGGAATGAGGGGTATGTCCATCCCTGTGTGTGTGTGTGTGGCCCTCGTCGGAACATAGTGTACATATTTGGCCATCTCTAGTGTGTGTGTGTGTGTGTGTCAGGGCTTGGAACTGCTGGAGGTCTGCATGCACATTCCCTCTAGTGGAAAATCTGTGACTAAACGGCCTGGTTTAGAAGTTAATGTGCTGGAGCAGAGCAGCCATGCCCAGCCACTATGACCACCCTACACCATATTTCCCTAAACCCCTTCACCCTACTCTCGCTACCTCTTACTCTATACTCCTTACTACGTTTGCCCTGTGTCCTCCCCTGGACGGTTTTAAACAATTCCGTTTATGGTTAAATGTTTTTCAAAATGTTGACTACCTCCGGTCAGATTGCAAGGTAGGTGATGTTTCCTTGCGCAACGGGAGCTGGCCTTTCTCTCCTGCTGGAAGGAACAGTGACTGGCCTTTCTCTCCTGCCGGAAGGAACAGTGACTGGCCTTTCTCTCCTGCCGGAAGGAACAGTGACTCAAGTATGTCGACAGAATCAAGCCTTTAGACGTTAATATGAATTATCCTACATTTATGTTTGTCAAACATGACTGGTGTTAACCTCTCTGGGATATGTGGGACGCTAGCGTCCCACCTGGCCAAAAGCCAGGGAAAATGCAGAGCGCCAAATTCAAATAAATTACTATCAAAATCTAACTTTCATGAAATCACACATGCAAGATAGCAAATTAAAGCTACACTTGTTGTGATTCCAGCCAACATGTCAGATTTCAAAAAGGCTTTTCGGCGAAAGCAAACGATGCTATTATCTGAGGATAGCAACATAGTAAACAAAGAGAAACCATATTTCAACCCTGCAGGCGCGGCACAAAACGCAGAAATACAAATATAATTCATGCCTTACCTTCGACAAGCTTCTTTTGTTGGCACTCCAATATATTCCATAAACATCACAAATGGTCCTTTTGTTAGATTAATTCCGTTGATATATATCCAAAATGTCAATTTATTTGGCGCGTTTGATCCAGAAAAACACCGGTTCCAACTTGCTCAACGTGACTACAAAATATCTCAAAAGCTACCTATAAACTTTGCCAAAACATTTCAAACTACTTTTGTAATACAACTTTAGGTATTTTTTAACGTAAATAATTGATACAATTGAAGAAGGGATGATCTGTGTTCAATACAGGAAGAAAACAAACTGTAGCTAGCTTTCTGGTCACGCGCCTCTATCTAACAGTACACTTCAAGTGACCCTTGTTCAAGATGGCCCTCCATTACACAAAGGAATAACCTCAACCAATTTCTAAAGACGGTTGACATCCAGTGGAAGCGATAGGAACTGCAAGAAGGTCCCCTTGACTTTTTCCACATTTTGTTACGTTACAGCCTTATCCTAAAATTGAATTAAATTATTGCTTTTTCTCATCAAGCTACACACTACCCCATAATGACAAAGCGAAAACAGTTTTTTAGAAATGTGTGCAAATTTAATGCAAATAAAATACGGATATCACATTTACAGAAGTATTCAGACCCTTTTACTCAGTACTTTGTTGAAGCACCTTTTGCAGTGATTACAGCCTTGAGTGTTCTTGGGTATGACACTACAAGCTCGGCACACCTGTATTTGGGGAGTTTCTCCCACTCTTCTCTGCAGATCCTCTCAAGCTCTGTCAGGTTGAATGGGGAGCGTCGCTGCACAGCTATTTTCATGTCTCTCCAGAGATGTTCAAGTCCGGGCTCTGACTGGGCCACTCAGGAACATTCAGAGTTGTCTCGAAGCCACTGCTGTGTTGTCTTGGCTGTGTGCTTAGGGTCGTTGTCCTGTTGGAAGGTGAACCTTCGCCCCAGTCTGAGGTCCTGAGCGCCAGCCCTAGGAAGAGTCTTGGTGGTTCCAAACTTTTTCCATTTAGGAATAATTGAGGCCACTATGTTCTTGGGGACCTTGAATGCTGTAGAAATGTTTTGGTACCCTTCCCCCAGATCTATGCCTCGACACAATCCTGTCTCAGAGCTCTACGGACAATTTCTTCAACCTCACGGCTTGGTCTTTGCTCTGACATGCACTGTCAACTGTGGGACCTTATATAGACAGATGTGTGCCTTAATGTTTTGTCAACTCACTGTACATTTACATAAACTAAAAGGGGAATACCTAGTTAGTTGTACAACTGAAATGTGTCTTCTGCATTTAAATCAACCCCCCCAGAAACAGAGAGGTGCGGCGGGCTGCTTTAATCGACATTGTCTTAAATCTCCAAATTCCACCCTGTTCCCGCCCACTGGCCGCCTGTCCGCTGCCCTATACACACGCACACTTCCTGAGCAAACATGTGCGGCGCCAGCTACCATCTCTCTCTCTCTCCGCCATCCCTTTCTCCCCCCGCCCTTTTCCATTACGGAGTCCTGCTTCCCTCTATTTGCCCCTCCATCTCTCCCTCTTGCACAGTCTCCCTCTGTCCCTCTGCTTTCCTGAGAAAACATTGGTGGGGACAGGGTGGGGTGTGGGACAGCCTGTGTCTCTCACTCCTATTTCATCCTCCCTTTTCCTTCCCTTGCACAAAGTCCTTCTCTTTCCCTCAAACTCTCCCTCCCTTCCGCTCTCCATTTGTTACACAAGCCTCCTCTCTCTTCGCGCCTCCCTTCGTCACATTCCTCCCTCCTTCCCTCTCTCGTTAGTTGTCCCTCCCTCCCAAGTCCCTCTTCCTTAGCCTAACTGCTACACAGAGCCCTTCTCTTTTTCACTCATCCAGAGGTGTAAAGTACTTAAGTAAAAATACTTGAAAGTACTGCTTAAGTTGTTTCTTAGGGTATATATACTTTACTTTGCTATATATATATTTTTGATTTACTTTTACTTCACGGCATTCCTAAAGAAAATATTGTACTTTTTATTCCATACATTTTCCCTGGCACCCAAAAGTACTAGTTACATTTAGAATACTTAGCAAGACAGGAAAATGCTTATGAAAAGAACATCCCTGCGGACTCACTATAAACGCATGCTTAGTTTGTAAATTGAGTGTTGGCGCGTGCCCCTGGCTATCCATACATAAAAAAAACAAGAATGATGCCGTCTGGTTTGCTTAATATAAGGAATTTGAAATGATTTTTACTTTGATACGCAAGTATATGTAATACCAAAAACTTTTAGACTTTTTACTCAAGTAGTATTTTACTGGGTCACTTTTACTTGAGTTATTTTCTATTAAGGTATGTTTTACTTTTACTCAAGTATGAAAATTGGGTGCTTTTTCCACCTCTGCACTCAGTCTCTCCCTTCTTCATGCCTCCCTCTACCTCTACCGTCTCCCTCTATCACAATTCACGTCCAATGCTCATAAGAAACGTGATGGTGACGATTGGGGTGTGGGGAGGAGGATGGCCAAACCGTGTCCTGCTGAGGTTAACGGTACCCACTGCCCCCCCCCCCTCCCCCGTCCCGTCCCGTCCCACCCACCGATTTAAGGCAGCCCTCGGCACCTCTGATTCAGAGGGGTTGGGTTAAATGCGGAAGACACCTTTCAGTTGAATGCGTCGTTGTTCACCTGACTAGGTCTCCCCCCTTTTCCCTCTGACACGATGTCTGTGTTCGACCTGGATGCCCTTCTGTCTAGTCGTCTGTAGTTCAACTGCTCCGGTAGCAACACCCATGAAGTTGCTTTTAAAAGGAAGTATGTCTCACTACCTCTCTCTCTTTTTAGATCAGTTTAAAAAAAAAAAATATATATATATATATATATATATATATATATATATATATATATATATACACACACACACACACATACTACTGTTCTACATGTGGTAACTGTGACATGAAGCCAGCGTCTCCTCTTTCTGTGAGCCACAATACTCACTTTTCCAGCCTTGACTGGATGCTGGAGCGTCGAGCTGTGAATGTGGTGGGTTAGGTTCAGCTTTCAGGGAAAGATGTACACAGTACAGGCACACACACACACACACACACACATCATACAACACCCTTCAGCATCCCTCATAGGAACACACCTGGAAATGGAGCATAGGAAGACGTTTCTGTCAGGGTCTGTGCGTAGATACAAAAAAACAATGCTTTTCCACCGGGTGGGTGGGTACCAAGGCCTTATTCCCTTTGACTGGCGAGGCCTCTCACCTACTCTCCCTCCAGGAAAATGATAAAGTAACACATTTACCCGTAGGTTCTGATCTAAGGTCAGTTTGTTTAGGTTAAGATTGGAAAGAAACTGATCCTTGGCCTGAGAGACAAATTTATATCTAGGCTACATTAATGCTGACTTTTGGTATTGTACTGAAATATCAACTGCAGTGGCTGGTAATCTGCCTGTAGGTGGTGCTATTGTTTTTACAACGCTCCCCTCTGAAGTGAACACTCGAGGCTCAACAAGTGCTCTCATGCTTAGTGTATAAAGTCTGCACCCCCCCATTGTTGCCAAACTAAGTATCTTAAGACGAGATTCAGAATGGTACGCTCTGTTTCTGCTGAAATGATCGTCTGGTTTCAGTGTTTTTTATATTTTCTTCCCCCGTACAGTTTATTTAGAAAAGTTCAGTCGGTGGGTGTGATGTGTTTTTAGGGAGTACGTGTGTCCTGACTCGACCCCCCCCCCCCCCCCCCACGGCCCTCCCCAAGTTGTCGTAACTGGCGTCTATCATATTATTCCTGAGAGAAGAACATTCTTCTCGTTGTTGTTTCACAAGCACTTCTGAGAAATGGGAAGACTGTGGCCTTGGGGAACCTATCCCTTTCCCTCAGAACACCAGGCGTGGTGACACACGCGCACACTAGAGGGGAAATAACGGCGGGTTTTGTCTATTTTCTTCAATAGCTCGTCTTTGTATCTGCCATAATGGCTGACTGCCATTGAGGGATTCCACCATTTTAAAGTAATGTCCATGCTGAAATGGGTTCTAGCCATCCAGAGCCCTCTTTCTACCTCTCTGGTCACCACCCACAGCAGAGATGAAGATTCAGTCTACCTGTCTGTCAAGTGATCATTCAGCAGACATACCTGGCACCGGCCGTCACCGTCAAGGTCAACGCAGTATTTTCCCCCCAGGTGTTTGACAGAAGGTATTTGGGGAGTTTTGTTTTCAAAATGGCTGCCGTTGTATCACTCAGTGGTGCTACACACTGGTGGTGGGTGAGTCAGAAGTTGACCCCTAAGAGCAGATCCAGGATCTGCCAAGCTTGACCGCCCCCCCACATTGTAAGTAACCTCCAGCAATTTATCAGGAACAGAACATCTCCTAACTGACCTTAGACCAGAGTCTTGGGTTTAACTGCCAATGTCAAATATACAGGCAGTGAACCCGACGTGTTCGTTTTGGCTCTCATTGCAGAAGTACAGCTCTAGGATCTGCATGTTCCATCCTAACCTTAACCTTCTTGACCATTAATCAAGCCCATCTCATAGCTGACCATCTGTCCTGGGGTCCACTGACCCTGCAATGCTGCTCTCATTCCAGCTAGGGTTGTGACGATACCAGTATTTTCCCATGGCAAAAATGAAAGCCCAAAAGTCTTTGGTCCTTTTTAAAAACCTGCTGTATATAAAATATTGTGTGCTATAGCTTGGGGGGGGGGGGGGGGAGTGTGTGTTTCCAACATTGGGGCTGTTTTCCTAAAGAAGTTGTTTTTGTTTCCTTGCCACGATACTAACGAGCATCGCGAGACTTGTTGTATCATCCCCGGCTCTAATTCCAACCTCTCACCTAAAATACGGCCTGCCAACCTCCACTCGGAGTGGAGAGGCAGAGAAAGAGGGATGAAGATGGGTTTTCTGACGGAGAGGGGTTGGAAGAAGACAAATGGAGGGTGAAAAGAGAAGGCAAAGCGATGGGGGTAGAAGGAAAACCCAGGGAGGAAATGGAGAGTGAGAGACAGACGTTTGGTTGCCGTGGTGATGGCCAGGAAGTGAGTAATGACCTGGATGTTTTGACTGAGTGAGGCTGAAAGCAGCACGGTGAGGCTTCTCCTCTCCCCGGGAATGTAGGGAGAGTACAGAACAATGAGCAAGGGCATACTGCGACCCCCCCCCCGTTACTCTTCTCTTTAAATCCGTTCCCTCTCTCCTCCCTGACCTCTTCTTTATTAAATCTCCTCATTTCACACTCCCGCTTTCGATCCTCACTCTCCTTTCGCTTTCCCTCGTCCACTGCCCATCTCTTCTTTCACCTCTTCGCCCTCGCTTTCACCCCTGTCTTTTTATCTTCCCCCTTCGCTCCTCTTCCTTCCCCTTCGCTTCCCGCTACTTCCCGTCCTCTAACTCTTCACCCTTCCCATCCCGTTACCACCTGATATCATCACAGTTAGTCCAAACTGAAACTGTAGCTATGGAGATAGAAACAGACAGACGTGAGGTCTTGTCGTTGTCATCTCGTCCGGCTCCGTCTTGTCATCGTCCTCTCTCTCTCCTTCATCGGTCACAACTCCGAAACTGTTCACAAACAAAGATGTCTTCCCTTTTCTTTACCACTCTCAAACATCCTCTGGTGCCCGGGTGCCACCTCTCTCCGAGAACCAGCTCCAATCCTAGAAAAATGAGCTAGCAAGAATGTTGTTTGACCTTTCACAGTCTTTGTCGGTGATATTAATGGGGCTATAAATGTGTCTGTAATGAAGCAGTTGTGTCATTTCCATAAATGTCAGTCGTTGAATGTTGAGAGGAAGTGTGCACCATCCAAAGTAAACGAACAGAGGTACAGACAACTTTTGCAATGTGCCCTTGTTCTTAGAGGTGAGATCCTGTCTCCCCCCCGTTTCTCCTTCTGTGAATGCTCCTCTCGTCCCATCTCTGTTCTTTCTCTCTGTTCTGTCTTTCCTTTGTTTAGCCAGGCTGGGGAGAGATTAAACAAGGGATGACATGTCGGTGCACGCCAGCCCTCCTCCGGCTGGAATGCAAGGCATGAGGCAGAGTAGATCAAGGCAGAGGGGGAAAAATGGTAATATCTTCTGGCCCCATAGGTGGCCACTGAAAGAAATACATAACGGGAGATGGGAGATAGGGGGTGGTAAGAGAAAGAAGCAAAGGTAGGCAAGTTTACTCTGTAAAATCCTATGTTTTAGAAACGATACACCTGTATAGACAAAACTAATGAATGACCCCATATCTTGAGTTCAAAGTGTGTTGATAGCAAAGGACCGTTTGCAGTTGGCCCTCGTTTAGCAGCCAACACACAGTGTATTGTAGAGGGGCTGAGTTGAACGTCTGAGGTAGTGTGTCAAGCAAGTTCAGCAAACAAGGTTGACCTCTTGTCAGTTTAAAGGGACACTCCCATTGACTTGCTACTTTGCTGTGTTTGCTAAGGGCAATTCCACGATAACAAAATTAAGCTTTGGCTGTTTGTTTTTTTTAACTTAAAAATGTATGCCAAACAAAAACCCATTGATTTTAAAAGTTTAACAAAATATACAACTCTATGCGCAATGACTAATTTGAACAATTTCCACAGAAAACTTAGCGGAAGGACTGTGCAGATGCGAACTTTAACGAAATTACAGTGAAAATCTCCCTCCAGGTTTTTATGCGTGTTTTTCCCCCCCAAAAAATGTAAATACTTGCTCTGAATTAAGATGACAACGTGTCTGCAGAAAGGGTGTCAGCTATGACACTGGCCCCCTTGAGTTTGGTTATTGAACTACAGGAAGAGAAGTGGAGTTACACCCGGAAACAGAATTATGTCATGGGTCCCTGATCTGTAGTACACAGAAATACGTTTGGACATCACAGTGAAGTAGAGTATAGTAACATGGTGTTTTGTGCCCTGGTCGGCCTAAAACCTGGACAACGCTGGGACAATTGTTGCCCGCCTCATGACACAGCCTGGGATCTAACCCGGGTCGGTAGTGACGCCTCAAGCGCTGCGATGCAGTGCCTTAGACCGCTGTGCCACTCGGGAGGCCTTGTTGTAATGTTTAAGTCACTCAAATATCACATGAATACACGTTAGACATGGCAAAATGTATAAAATTGAAAGAAAATTAGCTTTAAACCCGTTAAATTCTCTGCGCCCTATGACACAATTTTTGTAGAATGGCAGTAAATGAGCTTTAAGCCTGCAAAATATGCTGTCCACCAATAAGAGGAGCGTGAGCAAGCATTGCTCAGTGGGTACGGATTAGAGGTCGACCGATTAATTAGGGCCGATTTCAAGTTTTCATAACAATCAGAAATCTGTATTTTTGGGCGCCAATTTTTTTAAATATTTTTTTATACCTTTTATTTAACTAGGCAAGTCAGTTAAGAACACATTCTTATTTTCAATGACGGCCTAGGAACTGTGGGTTAACTGCCTCGTTCTGGGGCAGAACGACAGATTTTCACCTTGTCTGCTCGGGCGATCCAATCTTGCAACCTTACAGTTAACGAGTCCAACGCAATAACAACCTGCCTCTCTCTTGTTGCACTCCACAAGGAGACTGCCTGTTACGCGAATGCAGTAAGCCAAGGTAAGTTGCTAGCTAGCATTAAACTTATCTTATAAAAAAAACAATCAATCATAACCACTAGTTAACTACACATGGTTGATATTACTAGATATTATTGAGCGTTAACTGCGTTGCATATAATCTGAGCATACAAGCATACTTAGATACTTGTATCTGACTGAGCTGTGGTAGGCAGAAGCAGGCGCGTAAACATTCATTCAAACAGCACTTTTGTGCGTTTTGCCAGCAGCTCTTCGTTGCGCGTCAAGCATTGCTCTGTTTATAACTTCAAGCCTATCAACTCCCGAGATGAGGCTCGTGTAACTGAAGTGAAATGGCTAGCTAGTTAGCGCGCGCTAATTGTCATTGCGTTGCTGGTTCGAGCCCAGGGAGGAGCGAGGAGAGGGATGGAAGCTATACTGTTACACTGGCAATACTAAAGTGCCTATAAGAACATCCAATAGTCAAAGGTTAATGAAATGGTATAGAGGGAAATAGTCCTATAATTCCTATAACTACAACCTAAAACTTCTTACCTGGGAATATTGAAGACTGTTAAAAGGAACCACCAGCTTTCATATGTTCTCATGTTCTGAGCAAGGAACTGAAACGTTCTTGCATAGCACATATTGCACTTTTACTTTCTTCTCCAACGCTTTGTTTTTGCATTATTTAAACCAAATTGAACATGTTTCATTATTTACTTGGCTTAATTGATTTTATTGATGTATTATATTAAGTTAAAATAAGTGTTCATTCAGTATTGTTGTAATTGTCATTATTACAAATAAATAAATAAAAATTGGCCGATTTTAATTGGTATCGGCTTTTTTGGTCCTCCAATAATCGGTATCGGTGTTGAAAAATCATAATCGGTTGACCTCTTGTACGGATGCTGGTTACAGTAAATGGAAAGAGAGGGCTCATGGGTAGGTGTCAGTAAGAGCTGGGAGAGGTGACATTATCTGGAAAGGGGGGGGGGGGGGGGGGATAGTTGAAATTTGGTAAGCCCACCCTGGCCTTGATGTTACCGTCCACAGGTGGACTGGACTAAATCTTAACCTATCATAGACGTCTGTTTGGATAGAACGGTACCATACCGTGAGTCGAGCACAGTACAATTCAGGACTGAGTACAGTCCAATGCAATAGAGCACAGCAGGGTAGAGTTCAGTTCATTACAATAAAGAAAAGTGACAGTAACAGGAGACACTGAGCTGAACAGGACAGTATGTCAGTGGAAGAGAGGACAGTAACAGGAGACACTGAGCTGAACAGGACAGTATGTCAGTGGAAGAGAGGACAGTAACAGGAGACACTGAGCTGAACAGGACAGTATGTCAGTGGAAGAGAGGACAGTAACAGGAGACACTGAGCTGAACAGGACAGTATGTCAGTGGAAGAGAGGACAGTAACAGGAGACACTGAGCTGAACAGGACAGTATGTCAGTGGAAGAGAGGACAGTAACAGGAGACACTGAGCTGAACAGGACAGTATGTCAGTGGAAGAGAGGACAGTAACAGGAGACACTGAGCTGAACAGGACAGTATGTCAGTGGAAGAGAGGACAGTAACAGGAGACACTGAGCTGAACAGGACAGTATGTCAGTGGAAGAGAGGACAGTAACAGGAGACACTGAGCTGAACAGGACAGTATGTCAGTGGAAGAGAGGACAGTAACAGGAGACACTGAGCTGAACAGGACAGTATGTCAGTGGAAGAGAGGACAGTAACAGGAGACACTGAGCTGAACAGGACAGTATGTCAGTGGAAGAGAGGACAGTAACAGGAGACACTGAGCTGAACAGGACAGTATGTCAGTGGAAGAGAGGACAGTAACAGGAGACACTGAGCTGAACAGGACAGTATGTCAGTGGAAGAGAGGACAGTAACAGGAGACACTGAGCTGAACAGGACAGTATGTCAGTGGAAGAGAGGACAGTAACAGGAGACACTGAGCTGAACAGGACAGTATGTCAGTGGAAGAGAGGACAGTAACAGGAGACACTGAGCTGAACAGGACAGTATGTCAGTGGAAGAGAGGACAGTAACAGGAGACACTGAGCTGAACAGGACAGTATGTCAGTGGAAGAGAGGACAGTAACAGGAGACACTGAGCTGAACAGGACAGTATGTCAGTGGAAGAGAGGACAGTAACAGGAGACACTGAGCTGAACAGGACAGTATGTCAGTGGAAGAGAGGACAGTAACAGGAGACACTGAGCTGAACAGGACAGTATGTCAGTGGAAGAGAGGACAGTAACAGGAGACACTGAGCTGAACAGGACAGTATGTCAGTGGAAGAGAGGACAGTAACAGGAGACACTGAGCTGAACAGGACAGTATGTCAGTGGAAGAGAGGACAGTAACAGGAGACACTGAGCTGAACAGGACAGTATGTCAGTGGAAGAGAGGACAGTAACAGGAGACACTGAGCTGAACAGGACAGTATGTCAGTGGAAGAGAGGACAGTAACAGGAGACACTGAGCTGAACAGGACAGTATGTCAGTGGAAGAGAGGACAGTAACAGGAGACACTGAGCTGAACAGGACAGTATGTCAGTGGAAGAGAGGACAGTAACAGGAGACACTGAGCTGAACAGGACAGTATGTCAGTGGAAGAGAGGACAGTAACAGGAGACACTGAGCTGAACAGGACAGTATGTCAGTGGAAGAGAGGACAGTAACAGGAGACACTGAGCTGAACAGGACAGTATGTCAGTGGAAGAGAGGACAGTAACAGGAGACACTGAGCTGAACAGGACAGTATGTCAGTGGAAGAGAGGACAGTAACAGGAGACACTGAGCTGAACAGGACAGTATGTCAGTGGAAGAGAGGACAGTAACAGGAGACACTGAGCTGAACAGGACAGTATGTCAGTGGAAGAGAGGACAGTAACAGGAGACACTGAGCTGAACAGGACAGTATGTCAGTGGAAGAGAGGACAGTAACAGGAGACACTGAGCTGAACAGGACAGTATGTCAGTGGAAGAGAGGACAGTAACAGGAGACACTGAGCTGAACAGGACAGTATGTCAGTGGAAGAGAGGACAGTAACAGGAGACACTGAGCTGAACAGGACAGTATGTCAGTGGAAGAGAGGACAGTAACAGGAGACACTGAGCTGAACAGGACAGTATGTCAGTGGAAGAGAGGACAGTAACAGGAGACACTGAGCTGAACAGGACAGTATGTCAGTGGAAGAGAGGACAGTAACAGGAGACACTGAGCTGAACAGGACAGTATGTCAGTGGAAGAGAGGACAGTAACAGGAGACACTGAGCTGAACAGGACAGTATGTCAGTGGAAGAGAGGACAGTAACAGGAGACACTGAGCTGAACAGGACAGTATGTCAGTGGAAGAGAGGACAGTAACAGGAGACACTGAGCTGAACAGGACAGTATGTCAGTGGAAGAGAGGACAGTAACAGGAGACACTGAGCTGAACAGGACAGTATGTCAGTGGAAGAGAGGACAGTAACAGGAGACACTGAGCTGAACAGGACAGTATGTCAGTGGAAGAGAGGACAGTAACAGGAGACACTGAGCTGAACAGGACAGTATGTCAGTGGAAGAGAGGACAGTAACAGGAGACACTGAGCTGAACAGGACAGTATGTCAGTGGAAGAGAGGACAGTAACAGGAGACACTGAGCTGAACAGGACAGTATGTCAGTGGAAGAGAGGACAGTAACAGGAGACACTGAGCTGAACAGGACAGTATGTCAGTGGAAGAGAGGACAGTAACAGGAGACACTGAGCTGAACAGGACAGTATGTCAGTGGAAGAGAGGACAGTAACAGGAGACACTGAGCTGAACAGGACAGTATGTCAGTGGAAGAGAGGACAGTAACAGGAGACACTGAGCTGAACAGGACAGTATGTCAGTGGAAGAGAGGACAGTAACAGGAGACACTGAGCTGAACAGGACAGTATGTCAGTGGAAGAGAGGACAGTAACAGGAGACACTGAGCTGAACAGGACAGTATGTCAGTGGAAGAGAGGACAGTAACAGGAGACACTGAGCTGAACAGGACAGTATGTCAGTGGAAGAGAGGACAGTAACAGGAGACACTGAGCTGAACAGGACAGTATGTCAGTGGAAGAGAGGACAGTAACAGGAGACACTGAGCTGAACAGGACAGTATGTCAGTGGAAGAGAGGACAGTAACAGGAGACACTGAGCTGAACAGGACAGTATGTCAGTGGAAGAGAGGACAGTAACAGGAGACACTGAGCTGAACAGGACAGTATGTCAGTGGAAGAGAGGACAGTAACAGGAGACACTGAGCTGAACAGGACAGTATGTCAGTGGAAGAGAGGACAGTAACAGGAGACACTGAGCTGAACAGGACAGTATGTCAGTGGAAGAGAGGACAGTAACAGGAGACACTGAGCTGAACAGGACAGTATGTCAGTGGAAGAGAGGACAGTAACAGGAGACACTGAGCTGAACAGGACAGTATGTCAGTGGAAGAGAGGACAGTAACAGGAGACACTGAGCTGAACAGGACAGTATGTCAGTGGAAGAGAGGACAGTAACAGGAGACACTGAGCTGAACAGGACAGTATGTCAGTGGAAGAGAGGACAGTAACAGGAGACACTGAGCTGAACATAAGTCAGTGGAAGGGAGGACAGTAACAGGAGACACTGAGCTGAACAGGACAGTATGTCAGTGGAAGAGAGGACAGTAACAGGAGACACTGAGCTGAACAGGACAGTATGTCAGTGGAAGAGAGGACAGTAACAGGAGACACTGAGCTGAACAGGACAGTATGTCAGTGGAAGAGAGGACAGTAACAGGAGACACTGAGCTGAACAGGACAGTATGTCAGTGGAAGAGAGGACAGTAACAGGAGACACTGAGCTGAACAGGACAGTATGTCAGTGGAAGAGAGGACAGTAACAGGAGACACTGAGCTGAACAGGACAGTATGTCAGTGGAAGGGAGGACAGTAACAGGAGACACTGAGCTGAACATAAGTCAGTGGAAGGGAGGACAGTAACAGGAGACACTGAGCTGAACAGGACAGTATGTCAGTGGAAGAGAGGACAGTAACAGGAGACACTGAGCTGAACAGGACAGTATGTCAGTGGAAGAAAGGACAGTAACAGGAGACACTGAGCTGAACAGGACAGTATGTCAGTGGAAGAGAGGACAGTAACAGGAGACACTGAGCTGAACAGGACAGTATGTCAGTGGAAGAGAGGACAGTAACAGGAGACACTGAGCTGAACAGGACAGTATGTCAGTGGAAGAGAGGACAGTAACAGGAGACACTGAGCTGAACAGGACAGTATGTCAGTGGAAGAGAGGACAGTAACAGGAGACACTGAGCTGAACAGGACAGTATGTCAGTGGAAGAGAGGACAGTAACAGGAGACTGAGCTGAACAGGACAGTATGTCAGTGGAAGAGAGGACAGTAACAGGAGACACTGAGCTGAACAGGACAGTATGTCAGTGGAAGAGAGGACAGTAACAGGAGACACTGAGCTGAACAGGACAGTATGTCAGTGGAAGAGAGGACAGTAACAGGAGACACTGAGCTGAACAGGACAGTATGTCAGTTGAAGAGAGGACAGTAACAGGAGACACTGAGCTGAACATAAGTCAGTGGAAGGGAGGACAGTAACAGGAGACACTGAGCTGAACAGGACAGTATGTCAGTGGAAGAGAGGACAGTAACAGGAGACACTGAGCTGAACAGGACAGTATGTCAGTGGAAGAGAGGACAGTAACAGGAGACACTGAGCTGAACAGGACAGTATGTCAGTGGAAGAGAGGACAGTAACAGGAGACACTGAGCTGAACAGGACAGTATGTCAGTGGAAGAGAGGACAGTAACAGGAGACACTGAGCTGAACAGGACAGTATGTCAGTGGAAGAGAGGACAGTAACAGGAGACACTGAGCTGAACAGGACAGTATGTCAGTGGAAGAGAGGACAGTAACAGGAGACACTGAGCTGAACAGGACAGTATGTCAGTGGAAGAGAGGACAGTAACAGGAGACACTGAGCTGAACAGGACAGTATGTCAGTGGAAGAGAGGACAGTAACAGGAGACACTGAGCTGAACAGGACAGTATGTCAGTTGAAGAGAGGACAGTAACAGGAGACACTGAGCTGAACATAAGTCAGTGGAAGGGAGGACAGTAACAGGAGACACTGAGCTGAACAGGACAGTATGTCAGTGGAAGAGAGGACAGTAACAGGAGACACTGAGCTGAACAGGACAGTATGTCAGTGGAAGAGAGGACAGTAACAGGAGACACTGAGCTGAACAGGACAGTATGTCAGTGGAAGAGAGGACAGTAACAGGAGACACTGAGCTGAACATAAGTCAGTGGAAGGGAGGACAGTAACAGACCGTTATGGCACAGTAATTCCGGTACGGTAGTTCTGTTACCAATTTGGTAGCGGAATTACAAGCTTGAATCACTTAGTTCATAAACAAAGTTGATATCAGTAAAATTACTGAGTCATTGGTAGGTATACCATTTACTTGTTACTTCTGTTGTCCGGATTTGCCTTTTGTGTACACACACACACACACACACACACACACACACACACACATAAAGACAATAAACACACTGGCACCTACTGGATTGCATTTCCCTGGCAGGTCACAGGGTTCAGTGTTTGAGTAGATCCTGGGCCTATAGGAACTCCCACAGATATTAAGACCCTCAGCCTGCACTGTTTTCACTGGCTAAGTCCTTACTTAAACACACTGTGTACTGCACACTCTCACACACTACACATGCAAAGACCAGAGTCACCCAACTCCACTGTAGCGTGGGGGGGTGCCCAAATTCTGCCATTCCATTGGTCACTACACCAGTCATTCAAGGTAATTCTACAGTGCCATTGGCTATATCATGGGGTGGGACTGAGCTGTTGCCAGGCCCGATGCCCGTCTGCTGCTGCTGTGATACATTGTTTTGCTGTGAAGAATCTGTGTTTTCTTTGTCTTAAAATGGTGGAATGTCTGTCCACTGAGCAGGGGACCAGCCACCTCGGCCAATTTTATTCAAGGGGACAAGGGTACTAGCTGTTAGTTTTGATGTCAACTACGCACGTTTTGGGTGGAGATAGGAAAACACCTTTTTTGTTAACATGAACCCCATTTCAAAATGTTTTCTCCAAGTTATTTTACATAGACTACTAATTGACTAGTCAAGTTTCGGTTCAGTTTTGGCCAAACTTTTTGACGTTGGCTTCGTCACGTTTTCTCACGGTCGTTGTTCGTTCTATTCTGAGTGGCTGTGATTGTCGCGTCCTTCATTGTGGCAGAGTGAATCGGCATTTTATTTGTTTTATTTCACCGGCATTCTCTTTACCACCACACCCTTTTCTGGTCCCTGTCGTAGGCTTAAATATATAAATAACGTGAAACGCTGACATTTTTCCATACCGCTGTTTTTTTGTTTTGCTTGCGTTCTCTCTCGAGGTGGATGATGGTGATTATAGATGGTTGATTGAGCGTCAGCCACCAGTTTGACTTTACCTCACCTCACCGTCATTCCAGGAGCAGCCAGTCATAAGTCCTGGCTGTTGACGTCAGTGTTTCCAGCAACCTTCTTACGGAACTCTTTTGTTCTCCCTCCGTTGTAAGTTTAATGAGCAACGTGTGTCCTTATTGAATCTGGCCCTCAAAGCAGACACTGTGGTTTCCAGGGATGCCTTGAAGCTGTCTGTGATAGTCTAAGTAGGCTAGAAGTTGTCCCCCCCCCCTATCCACTGATACTTGGTCAGAGATTTTCTCGCCCCCCCCCCCCCCCCCCCCTGCTGCTGTCCTTAAGTGTCATGACTCTCATAGTTTACTCATAGTTCGCCACTGAGCAATCCAAGAGAAAAAAATAACGTATGTTTGCAAGAAATGGGATGTGAGCCAGATCACGTCAGATGGGCCTACTGTTTAGTGTTATGGGCTAGCTAGCTACGTGCTTGTTCGACAGATTGTGATTTGCGCTATGTGAGTCATATCGTGTTAGATAACATTGGGGAAGGGGACCTTTTTGTTTGACTTACATTACTGAGGTTGGTTTACATGTAATCTAGTGACGTGAGATCATGTTTGTTCCACAGAATATGGTTTATGTCCGATGTCCTAGGTGTGCGCTCTTCTTCGATGGAATGGCGAGAGAGCATGAGAATTTTCAGAGCGTGAGTTAATGGTTTAGGTGTGTGTGTGTAGTACGGTTAAACCAGGTGGCACGGTGAGTGGTGCCATGTCTGGTCTCGGAAAGAGCTGCCATTGGTGACGTCAGCAGTAGCTAAGAATCAGTCTTCTCTCTGTCCGGTACACAAAGAATGTGTCTGACTGCAGTTTCCACCCACGTCAAATCTTAGGCTATGTGAGAATGGTGTTTGTTTGTGTGAACAATTCCAACTTGTAGGCTAGGTCTGTAGTCAGGGGCCTTCCAGGTAGAAATAAAACCCCTATGTTGGGTCCCGTTGGAGACGGTTGCCAACTACATTAGCCAACTTTTTTGGGAACTCCAGAAACGACAACAATTCATTAGTTGTAGTTATCAGTATAATTTAGACCCAAATCAGCTCATGCACAATAATGGATTAGTACTTTCCAGCAACTGAATTGCTTTTTAACTCCAGGAACAGTACTTCATTAAGTTGTCTTTGACCTTGAAGCCTGATTGAGCCCTCAGTGTTCAATGTGTTCATTCTGAATGCAGAGGCTCTGGCTATGGCCCAGTGGTCTTGAATGGCTGCCTTCTATTTTAGGTAACTGCTGATGTAATAGCTGTAAGCAAATGGATGGAAACTTTTTTCTTCTCTTTTTTTTTCTTTTTCCATGACATTGTTTTTCACTTCAGTGGTCACCACCTCAGGTAGGGCCCGAAGCCGTTTAGAACTGTTCACCCATGGCCCTCTCTGTCCTCACCACCTCTTTCAATCTCTCCCCTTCCCTCTCTCCCCCCCTTCACTCTGGTCAGTATAGACCAGGCAGAGGCAGGCTGAGGTTATAAATAGCTCCCGAGAAAAGGCTCTGGCCTGTTCTGGCCCCTCTCTCTCTCTCCTCACCGCAGCAGCCATTCAGAGTGATGACCCTACCCCCCCCCCCAGTGAGCTCTGTGCTGGGGCCAGACGGGGAGACATGTCTCCTAAGAAGGAGCCATGCTGGCAGAGCGTGCAGATGGACCTGTACATGGCCCTTATCAGACCACCTCACTCTCTGATACTTGTAAGATGTACGTGATAGGGGTTCACATCCAGCACACAAACAAGCAGGGTCTCTCTCTCTCACACACAAACATGTAAAGACTTTTCAAACGCACTGATTGACCCTGACGTACTCAGACCCTTAAACACTGACTGTCTGTTATATATATATATATATATATATATATATATATATATATATATATATATACACACACACACACTAGGAGAGAGCTGAGCTCCAGCTCCCCCCTTCCCCCCAGATTAGTGTGTCTTTGTGAGTGTCCATGCTACAGCAGTCCGCTGGTATGTCTCACATCTGCAGCTGCAAGCCCACTGGTCCAGCCGGAGAGAAGGGGGGGCAAGGAGAGAAACCTGCGCCCATATTTATAAAGTGTCTGAGTAGGAGTGCTGATCTAGGGTCAGTTTGGCTTTTATATCATAATGAATTACATTATATTGACGGGGGGGGGGGGGTGTATACTTGATCCTAGATCAGCACTCGGATGCTTTAGGGATACCAGCCTTGGTCAGAAAAGGGGTCAGAAGAGATAAAAATGGAGGGGGAGAATGAAAGATGGGGAAAGAAGTGTCTGAGGATAGTGGGGAGAAGGAAAGATGTATAATGCTTTTTTTTATCCACGATCCTTTGACGTAGCCTGAGACTTTCTTTTCCTTTGTTTTCACTTTCTTTTGCCGTCATAAGGCCGTCTATAGTAGTTCTATTTCAAGATTGCTTTGTACTCTCAATGTTGAGGATCGATATCAAGTCCAGATGGTGTAATGCCTCTATTCAACCCGACATCAGACTTGCGCCGGGAACTCAGCCACCGCCTCAGCCTTGACACTCGTTCTTAATTGGAGGCTTTTCCGAGCTGATTTACCCTACCGGTACACTGCCAGACCTGTTGTGCCAAAGTCAAGTCGCTACATGGCCATCTACTGCTCATCTCTCATCTCATAGTGAGGTTTGAAGTCAACCACAAGAATGTGGCCTCGCCGTCTCAACATGTACCCTGTCGTGAACCAACCGCGTTCTGCTGTCGTCAGGCCTCCCAATGCGGCTGACCTGTCTGGTGAGATGACTCGAGGCCTTGTGAAACAACTCTCTAGGTCATTGCTGCCATCTAATTGTACATTTTCATTGTTTGCAATTTTTAATTTTAGGAGTTGTTTTTATCCAGCTGGGTGGGACATAGTAGGGATAGCCTCAAGCTGAAGAATATGAGAGTGCTTCTGTTTTAAACTGATAACACCACTTTGTCTTTACAGTATGTTTTTGGTATTTAAAAGTTGTTACAGTACAGTAACACGACAGGTATTACTATGGTACAACAAAGTTACAACTCGTAGTAGATGGGGTTTTCATCCAACAGTGTGATCATTATTAACTAGTAACATTTGTAACCGTTATGGCTCCGTTGTAGCACAGAATCCTGTACCGCGTACCCTCCTTCAGACCACCTGGCTCTCTTTTTTTTTGTCGCCACTTTTGCGACAACGCTTCAAGGAAGAAGATGGACCACGTCCACATGAGCATGAGCTGTGACGCCCTTCATTTCCATGGGCGCCGATGACGTGCATTAAGGCAGCTCCCAACTCTGTTAAAAATCATTCAGTTGGTCAAGTGACTAAGTGTCCCCCCTTTTCCCTTGTTGTGGGGGTTCTGTTTCGCACCTCAATGTCCCAACTCTTCCCGGATTGGCTGCATGTGGAGAAGGGGGGCGGGCAGTTTGCTAGAGCCACAAATAGTTTTTTCTCTTCAGGTCTTTCGTAACGTTAGCCGACCGTCAAAATTGAAGTATTTAATTTTGCAGCCTCTTCGGAGAGGAACGGTGTGGCGAGAGACGTTGTTTTTGGAAAAAAAAAAAAAATATTCTTCCCCCATTCAGTTATGGTCGGAGATTATAGTCCCATTTCAGGAGACAATACGGATATGCACTCACAGAGGAACTCGAAAAGCGGATTAAGTTGTAAAATGGTCCTTCAGGCGGTGGGCAAAGTGTTAAGGTAAAAAAAAAAAAACGTGTTTTTGGAGTTCACTTCTCGTCTAGTTTTGCTGGTTGAGACCCTACTCCTGTAATGTGGAGGCAAGGCAGCGGTCGGCTCGTTCGACGGTACGGCGTGTCAGGCAGCGTGTTTGGTTTATAGTGGAACTTTCCAGCAGAAGGAACTTCTAATCAATAGCTGATTTTGGGAAATACAATTTGGTTTAGGCTACATTTTGGAAGACGCGTCTGCTTTGCAATTAGAAAAATACCGGGTTTCTAATGATCAGAATATGCTTGTTGGTGTGTTTTTAGATGTACATTTATTTTTCTCAATTAGAATGTCAGTTTCGGATAAAATATGAACGAAGTAGGCTCTAGACTCACTGTTAACGTGATACGGTAGGTGTAGAAGCAACAGTGTGTGTGACGACCAACATCGCTACCATGTGAGAAGTATGTAACGTTAGCCAAGTACTGTCCTTTTCATGTCGTTCAACATTCGACTCTAAATCAGTTCTTGGTTCGACGCGGTGGCAGCATTTATTGGATGCAGGAACATATCGTTTCCTAAGGTCTGGCATCCCACAGTGTGATCATTATTAACTAGTTACATTTGTAACCGTTATGGCTCCGTTGTAGCACAGAATCCTGTACCACCTGGCTCTCTTTTTTGTCGCCACTTTTGCGACAACGCTTCAAGGAAGAAGGTCTGGCCTATTCTTTTCTTTAAAAATTCTCTGTCAACTTTCTCACTGCAAAGTAGGCGCAACTTGCATTCGTTTAAACATAGGCCTACTGTTTTCTCGTCGCAGTGTTCTTTACAGCTCACAATTTAAAAAAGGAAATTGCTGCGTGTCTTAAACAGCAATTACAGGCTTTTCGACTCTCAGGTTCCAGCTTAACAGCAATTCACTAGTCAGTGGAATTTGGTATGGCTTCCAGCATTCAGCGACAGCTCTCCCCAGCAAGACTGAACAAGAGCAATGTGCTATGTCGTCTCAACCACTGTAAATAATTAAAGCCCCGACTTCCGTTTGAACCAATTCAAACAAAAACATTGCTTTCTTAGGGGTGTTTTGGATAGAAATATGTTTATGGTCCTACATTCTCTATATAAAACATTACAACACAACTTTTTTTTTAAAGCATTTTTAGGCCACCTGTTTCAGTATTGCATACTACAGATGTGACTTAGACTTAAATCATGTTTGATCCAAATAGTGTTAGTATCGAACGTGTTTGTGGGTCACGAAACAAATACAACAACAAAAACAATCACAGACCCACTCTCAGAAATCATCCCATGAAGAACTCTAGCACTGTGGGGAAATATATTGAAGTAACCCATGACAACACTTTCTCAGTCTGTATGTGCATGGCTGGAAGTAGACACCTTGTATTATTTTATTATTTTTACCAGGAAACGCTCTTTTAAACACAAAAGGCTACAATTCGGGGCCTACCTTGTTAAGTCACAGTTTAAAACTTGTTGGCCTAACCATGGGGCCTGTCAGTGTGGCTTTTCCTTGTGAAGTCTTTGAGAGAAGTACTGAGGCTAATCCTTCATGGGACAGAGTTGACAGACCGACCATGCTGGTTAGTTTCCCTTCTCTTACCTCCACCTAAACGCTTGGAAACATTCAGTCCTAATTATGGAACTTTAGATAATAGTACAATGAAGCCCTTTTATTTACTTCCCCAGAGTCTGATGAACCCATAAATACAATTTGTATGTTTCTGTGTCCATTTACAAAGGAGGTTAGACGGATTTTCCCACGGCAATGCTAATTGCGCTGGCACTAGTTGGCAACTTCCTTCAAACTGCACGCAATCATAAAAATGGCATCCACAGGTTCATCTGAACCTGGGGAAGTAGATAAGAGCCTCATTGCCAAAATCCTGAAGTATCTGTTTAAGAATGCCCATCATTTTAGGATTACGTGCAGTAAGAATGAATTATTGTACAGTACAGCAGTCACAAGAATGTATTGTACATTACAGTAGCAGATGGCAATCTGTCAAACCTAACAAGTTCATCTGCATGCCCCTCCTTTCAATGGAGCTAGAATGCCACAGTGATTGCAATCGGTTGATGCATCTAGCCTACACGTACCGCCTTTTAAAAATTAACTTTTATCACCGTCAAGTGGATTTTTCAGTTCAGTGACATTTGAGGAAGAATAACAGAAGGGATGGCAGCGTTTAGACAGGCAGTCCAATTCTGATCTTGTTTTTGCTATAATTTTTTTTGTTGCCCAGCTCTGAAGAAGATCTGTGATTGGACAACAACAAAAAAACAATTAGTGGGAAAAATATCAGAATTGGTCTGCCTGTGTGAACGCAGCCAATGAATGCATAGTTCTCATTGTTCCAATGTCATTTTTCACGGCATATGCTTTTTTTTTACCACCCGAAAGATTATTCCTTCCGCAGCAGTGGGGGCAGTGTTGTCGTTTTGGTTCTTTGATCTGATCTATAGGCTATTCATCGAAGTAGCCTATTTTGCATGGATAACCACATATAACCTCAACCACTGCTTCAAATAGTAAACCAAACAACAAGAATCCACCCAAAAGTGTGTTTTGTTTAGAAGTAATAACTAGTAATTACAGGCTTTTGTGAAATGGTAGAACCTACTGTAGCCAACTAGCTAGCCAAGTGCTTTTTTTTTCTCTCTCTCCGTGACCAAAACATAACGTTCTATTTTTAGCTCATATGGGAATGAATACACAAGCAGCATATTGAACTCCCAAGTATAAGAGTATTTGCCAGGGCATATTATTTTATTATACATTTGATTATTTCACATAGAGATGTGGGAAGCTAACAAGGCTAGCTTGCTATGTTTTTAGCAAGGCTGCCAGCTAGCTTCTACAAGCAAGGGAAGGCAACTCTTCCATGGTTTCACAAAAACAAAGACAAAAAAACAACGATATTGATATTGCTCCCTTGTGAATGGGACCAGCGAGGCGATCGTGTTTCCAAAAAGGTGTCCGCTACTCCAAAAATCCCACTCCTCGCATGCAGTCAAACACCTAGATCAACGGCGTGAAGCTTGTAAGCTGTTCTCCCCCTCACACACGTCTGTTGTGATGTTGATGCCCTTACATTATAGTTTCAGCGGGGGTTCTTTGTGGGCTCAGCGGGGCTTTGGGGTTCTGAATGGGGTTTAGCCCTATTGCAGCGCACAGTCACAGGCTGGATGGGACCCCCAGCCTCCAACACATTGGGTTCTGTCAACTGATCCTGTATGCCATGAAGGGAAATTTATGTGATTGTAGGAAACATGGCATGAAAACGTACATTCAACTAGGTTACGAAAAACAGACTTAACAGAATTTGCATGGCAAAAGAAGACTATCAAACAGGCCTCAGGGCAGTTTGGCTTTGACTTCTAAAAGTAGAAGAAATCGGAGAAAGAAAAAAATCGGAGAAGACTGCCATTGTTGCACATTTCTACCTAGACTAGCTGAGTATGAAATGTGTGGAGATTCCTGCCCTTACTCCTCTCTCTTTATAGCCGTGACTTGGTTTGCTCGGGCCTGCTCCTCTGTCTGTGGTTTTCAGGGGAAAATTACCATTTGAGAAGTATACTCAATTTAGACGCCTGAAATAGATCTAGGGCTGTCCCCGGGGAAAAAATTAATAAATCTTAGTCGACCGAGAGCTGTTTGTTCTTTCGACCAGTCGACTGGTGGAAATGTAAAAAGTGTATTTTTCCATACAGTGTGTTTGGAAAGTATTCCGACTTTTCCCACACTTTATGTTACAGCCTTAATCTAAATGAGATTAAATCTGGGGTTTTTTTTCAATCTGAACACAATACTCCATAAAGACAAAGCAAAAACCTTTTTGTGTGTGCAAATTTATAAAAAATATAAACCTCACATTTACGTAAGTATTCAAACCCTGGCCAGGTCTTGAGCGGTGCCTGGTTTCCTTCAGATGTGACGCTTGGCATTCAGGCCAAAGAGTTCAATATTGGTTTCATCAGACCAGAGGAATCTGGTTTCTCATGGTCAGAGTCCTTTTAGGTGCCTTTTGGCAAACTCCAAGCGGGCTGTCATGTGCCTTTTACTGAGGCGTGGCTTCCGTCTGGCCACTCTGGACACCAGATTCTTCACAGGGAATACTTTACATAGTATGGAAAAGCGATACTTCAAGCCTCAGCTTCTTTCTACTTGTCAAACATAGAACTGATTCTGTATGTTGGGGGGGGGGGGGGGGTCCATGGGTGGCTTGAGACCATGTTTAGGATGTCTTATTCATTGGTAGGAAGAGGTTTGGTCCAAATCGAATGTTGGGTAGTATATTTGTTGACTATTACCTGAATCCTATAACTAAACATTTGGGTGCAATCAATTTGCTTAATTTCTCAGATCAAATTATATTTCAACAAAATTAATCTTTCAGGGATGCTTAATCGTATCTGTTACTAACTACCTATTGACTTTCTATTGATTTTCTTTTTGGCCTCTGACTTGTTTGGTTTGTTTCTAGGACTGTGGTTTCAGATACATTTTTTGTTGGTCAACAAAGTACAAGAACATCATCCAGACATCTGTTCTTTATCTGTTGTCGTCTTGTCTCCCTCCTCCTCTACCCTCACTGTAGATACTGTAGGGTGGTTTTCCCCCACCGCTGTTTGGCTGGTATTACATTATCGAATGAAAACCAGGTGGTGAGAAAAGCATGTTTCTCTGGTGTGAAGCCCCCCCCCCCAACATACCAGAGATACAGGAAGCATGGTCAGCCGGTGCTTCGAAAATCCATCATAACTACCCTTCAGAGAAAACCGGGGGGGGGGGACGGGACACGACTGCTCACGCTGTCTGGCTCAACTTTATTAGTACACATTCTTCTCCCCAAATCATTGTGGGGTCCATGTGTTAATTCCTTCTGTTTAAGCTTGTGGGGAGTGTAAGCTGTTCCTAGATCTGCGCTCGCGTGTGTGCTAGAAGCCATCTTGTTTACGGTAACCGCGTTGGATGGATGCTGAAAGCTGTTCCCTGTCACAGATTGCATTAACCACTTCCATCTGCAAATCATTAGATGCCTCCGCAGTTCACCGGGCCAATTTTAAGCAACAGTTGTTGCGCTCGGCAGGCAGGCTCTTCTGGCTGAGGGGGGAAAGTCAATACATGGCTACAGTTAGCGATAATGCTGTAAATGCGCTATTAAAAACCAGAGCTGTTTTAGCTTCCAAGACTTTTAAAGTAGCAGTATGTGCGTCAGTGTAGGTGGAATTAGCCCGTTTCCCCCGTTGAGGTGATATCTAAGCATGGGGGTGGCAGGTAGCCTAGTGGTTCGAGAGTTGGACTAGTAACTGAAAGGTTGCAACATCAAATCTCCGAACTGACAGGGTAAAAATCTGTCGTTCTGAACAAGGCAGTTTAACCCACTGTTCCTAGGCCGTCATTGAAAATAAGAATTTGTTTAGAACTGACCTGCCTAGTCAAATAAAGGTAAAATCATTTAATGAAAAGCACAGGCCTAGTGTTAGATGCGTACAAAGTCGCCAAGTGGTTCGACTCAAAGGGTGCTTAGAAAATAAACCACTGTTAGCGTAATGCATACAGCCTTTTTTTGGTAGCGCTTTTAGTCGAAGGCCTTTCGGGCTAATTCCTCTGCATATTTGTGTAACGTGAGGTTATTAATTGGAACCAGACTGTTTGGGGTGGAACAGTAACAAGCCTGTCTCGTGTTGTACCTGCCGAAGGCCGCTTCTCCTTAGCGAGCTCCTATTGTAGTCCTGAACGCTGCACAGTCAGCGTTCAGTCGTCACACAACTGATTTCTTCTAGGCCAAACGAGTTGACTCCCGATAAGGAGGATTGGGGAACTGCGCTCACTTCACCGACATGGTTGGCACTCTGAAAACCTCTGTGAACACACCGTTTGGATTGTAGATAGTCTATATGGACTTTCTCCACTTGAAGAGTGGTGCTCACAAGCACTGGATGGATCGCACACTCTGTTCTCTTCTCGGGTTCAGTGTGACCACTTCTCTGAGGCGAGAGAAGGTCATATTTGACATATTTTATCCCTCATTTATTCTTTCTCTTACCCTTTTTCCTTCTTTACTTCTTTTAATCTAGACCGGTCTCTCCTATCCCCCCTCTCACCAGTCCAGTCAGGGTCAAGCGCCTCAGGCCCTGCACTCCCCTCTTCAACCTCTTTCATCTGGCTCTGCCCTTTCTCTTCATCTTTCTGTGCCCTCTACCTGTTCTCTTATCTTATCTCATCTTTCCCACCTCGTTTCCTTTCTCCACTATTATATATTTGTAATAACTCTCTCTCTCTCTTCCCATCTTACCTTCTCAATCGTTCCCCCGCTCTCTTTTCTTATCTCTACTACCACCCCCCACCCCCCATAAGGAGCAGTGAGACAGGTGTATGTGATCCATGCTTGTCAGCTACATGTTCTGTCAGGTGAAACAGCTTATCGCCAGCCATTAAGGCTTCATCTACTGATATTATCAGAGTACGCACGTTTTCAACGGCTTCCATAGCTTATGGAAGCCCCAGAAAACCATTGTGCTTGTTCTTAAAAAAAAAAAAAAAAGTTTAACTGAGCCATTTCCTGTGTCTCCTCCCTAATTTCGTCATTTTCCATACCATGCCTCTGAGGTATTTTCTGGATTCATTACTTTATTTTAGGATAAAGAAAACTTCCTTTTTGCCAGCACCGCTCCCCTGACACACACACACTCACACACAGGCCGTGGCTGCTCGTGGTAAAGTTCTCCCAGGCAGAGTCTTTGCCATAAAAGGCATTGTATTACTCCTTGCCAGGCTAGACCAGACCCGAGGCCAGGGCCAGACGCACGTCTCTGGGCAGGAAGTTGACACCGCCTGGTACTAGGAGGAAACCATGCATGCCATAGACGATGTAGTCACGCTCACCAGCCGGCGGTCTGAAGACACTGCTTATAGGAGAGCTTTGAAGCCTGTGACTCAAATTATAGCGTTTAGGTACCTATTCTAGCCCACAGTAATGGGTTCTTCAAGTGTGCCGTGTGTTTTCTGTGTCTGTTTTTGTCAAGGTCGTTGCACGCATGGCGGTTTGAAGTCTCAGGATGATTTCCCGAGGAAAAACAACAGACGAGACTGAACACACACAAATCTGTGATGAATGCCGAGCGAGCCAGTGCAGGGGTCCTAATTCCTGTTTTTAATTCAATAACCAAACACCACCTCAGCTCTGATTTTAAGTTCCTTGCAGTGGCCTGGAAGTTCTGGTTTCAAAAGCATTCTCATTTTAAATGATAGGTGAGCTCTTTTCTTGAGTAGACGTGGCGCTATCGATCTATAACAGGAAGTGGGGTTAGGCTGTAATGCAGGGTGATGTTGAGGTCAAAACTGGAACCGTCGGCTGGCTGGCTGACTGACAGACTGGATCTCACAGCTGTTGGCTCTGTCAGACCTTTAGTCTCCATCTTCTATCCCCCTTGTTGTCTATCGCTCCCCTCCTCTCTGGAAGTCTTGCAGCTTGCTGTAGCTCCCCTCCCTCTCGTTGCATGACCAGCTGGACACGCCATCCTGATCCAGTAGTAACGCTGACCAGAGACCAGCCCGGTCTGCTGAGGTCCGTGTGTCTTTTCACCTTTCAGATCTACAGCCGTCTAGTCCTCATGACACTCAAGTCAGACAGTGGAGGGTGGTCTTAAATGTCCTCAAACAGGAGAAGTTGTCAGTGAACGTTTATAGACATGGTCTGTACGGTACTTTCCTCTGTCTTAAATTATTAATTTTTTAAATGCATGTCTGTGTGTGGAAGGGAAAAGCTAGAGGTATGCTTTGGGGGACTAAAAAGTTAAAGTTTTTTTGAGCAGTGTTCCTCAGTCCAAGAAGCCCCGGGTCTCACAGAGGTCTGTCATGTTTTGTAAATCTGTTTTAGTCATTTCCATGGATATGTGAGGGAGTAATGTCCACACTTTTTTTCCCCCTCAGTCTTTCTTTCTCTTTCTGAAAGTACGTGATTAGGCCTGTGGGCAGCCTCTGTTTCTCCCTCTTTGGAAAGCAAACTAGCAGTCGTCTTGAGCGCTGGCTTCCCTCTGCACGGCTCCCGCTGAAAAGACAGGGGAGTGTTTTATGGCCGCTCTAATTTTTATTTTTTTCTCTCTCTCCTGATTCTGGACTGGTGTCAGTTGTCCGGGAATGAGGATCTGGGAGTGGGAAGGAAAGGCTAGAGCCAAGAGCACACGGAGGGTGGGCACATTGTGTTTAAACAGAGGGTGTGGAGAGAGCTGGGGAAAGGAGGGGGGTGGGGTAGTTTAAACGAGGGTCAACAGGGGCACAATAAATTCAGGGAGTAAAGTGGAACTCCCCTGTCCTCAAACAAACCCAAACACTGTAATAAGACAGCCCGAAGAGAGAGGGAGAGTGAGTGAGGGAGGGAATGAAATGAAGATGTGTAGGGAGGTAGATGATTAAAAAGGAGGGAGCGAGGAATTGAGCCGCTAGAACGCTGGTCGCCTTCTAAATTGGGCCGCTGAAACTCAGTCGAGGTTAAAGCTCTGTGAAATCCCCAAGAAAATAGTGCCGTAATCGTTGTTGCGTAAATCGAGCCAGGTCTGCTGTGTCCCCAGGCTTTTGTCTGAAATAGGCTAGTCTCACTAGCCTATTAACTCATTCAACCTTTAACCCCTAGATAAGTGAACTAGCTGTTTGGGTGAGGGAAGGCGGAGAGTTACGGCCCTGGAAGTGTAGTGATGGTGTGATATGACAGACGCGTGCTAAAAGTAGCGCTGGAAGTACAAGGCGCTGCGGGCGGGCTAGCTGTGTGGTAACTGGCCCTTACGGGAGGCCAGGGGTCATGCCCTGGGTCAGGCACAGGAACAGAATTCTCTCTGTACAGATGCTGGGTGCACGGTCCTTTTTAGCGGGCTCAAAACCCCACGGCGGGAGAGACACGGCGACCCTGGCACTGACCTGTGTGCGAGTGTGAAACAAGGTTGTCTGCTAAAGGCGATTCACATAACACACTCAGGCCAGGGTGATACGGCTCAGTTCCACTTTCCGTTGAAGTGAATTTAATGCGTACGAAACAACCCTCTGTAATATAATGGCTACTAGCTAGATACGGTATCTACCTTTTTTAAATTGTCAAACTGAGTTAAAATGTCCTCTCTGTCGTCTGTGACTGTCTCTGTGCCTCGCTCTAACCTGTCTCCCCCCCCCCCCTTTCTCTTCCTGTCCCCTACAGGAAGTCTAAGACGAAGCCCAATGGGAAGAAGCCGCCAGCGGAAGAGAAAAAGCAGTATCTGGAGGCGGAGTTCACGAAAGTACGGGTGGTCGACTTCGACCTGAAAGAGCTGGTGATGCTGCCCAGGGAGATAGACCTCAACGAATGGCTCGCCAGCAACAGTGAGTCAGCAACGTACACGCTGAGAGAACATATTTTGGGGGGTCGTGTTGAGTCTCCCTCTCGTCTTTCCAGAAACGGCGCCATAGTTTTCAGAGAAGCAAAACACTTGACAGATTTACTTGAAGGTTTCCTCCAGTATTCAGGCATCTGGATTTCTGCCGTACCAGAGTGCGTCTTCTCTTTGAACGTTCAGTAAAGGCACAGCTAAATCCTCAAGACATTTATCTCCAGGTGCAGCTTCTTACGTTATGGACAATTCCAAGGTAACAGTGACAGACCCGATTTTGTACTTTAAAATGTATGTCAAACAAAAAAACAATGATTTTGCAAAGTTAAACAAACCATATATGCACAATGACTACTTAGCGATTTCCACTGAAACTTTGACAACAAAAGAACACATTTACTTGGAAGAACGGTGCAGAACAGGTTATGGTATGAGACGGTTTGTGCTGTTTGGGCCTCGATTCTGTTACCAAACTTTGCATCTGAACTGTTCTTCGAGTCAATGTAGTTTTTGTCAAATGTTCTGTGGAAATCCTTCGCTATAGTCCTTGTACAAAGAGTTATAGGGTTTGTTTAACTTTGCAATCATCGGTTTTAGTTTGACATACTCAGATTTTTCACGTTAAAATGGAATATGTCACTCTCTTCCCGTGAAATTGCCCACATACAATGGCTCGATAAGAACAATGTTAACTCTGGGTATCCAGGCATCTCCATCTTTAGACGTTTCCTCAGGAAGTGTCTGAACCCCTGTAATGCCCTGCAGGCTGAGACGGCAGAATATTCCATCCAGACTATTGACAACCCACTGCCTGTTCTATACATTGCCTTCTCCACTATACAATAAACTATATTGATAGTTTAGGCACCGTCTCTATGGGTTTGTGAAACCCTGTAACACCCTGCGTTCTCGGTTGTGGGTTGTTTCGTCAGGCGTTGCGTGTGGGGGACTTCACAGGGGTTATTTTGTTTCTCTCAGGGCTTGTTTTGGAGACTGAGCAACCTGTCAGGTGCTCCCAGAGGGAGATGCAAAGAGCCTCCCTTTTTTTTGTCTTTCGTTTTTTGACGTGAAATGAGGGAGTTGCGCAACAAGGCCGACCCCTGTCCGTATCGTTCTATGCTACGTAAGGTTGGCCACAAACGAACGTGGCGAAGAAGAAGCATGAGAAACGTACGAAGAAGTGACCTTGGGGCTAAAATGCTGGTCATGAATGGAGCAAACAGCACCTCCAAAATCCGGTCTGTGTCTGTCGGTCTGTGTCTGTCGGTCTGTGTCTGTCGGTCTGTGTCTGTCTACTTAATACCTGGGGCTGAACATGTACATAATATTCCTCTTCTCTCCCTTCAGCTACGACCTTCTTCAATCTTATAAACCTGCAGTACAGCACCATCTCCGAGTTCTGCACAGGGGACACCTGTCAAGCCATGACCGCCTGTAACACGTAAGTCACCCCCCCCCCCCCCCCCCCCCCAACCATTGGTTTATTCATCAGTGCTCTGGCCTACCATTGGGTTATTTATCAGATGTCTCGCATCCCATTATACAGACCCATGTCTTGATAGCAGCAGAGCTTTCTGACCGCAGGGCTGCGCTCGGTTACCCCTGACTTTCCATTTTGTAGTCTTCCTTCTCTTCCTTCTCTCTCGCGCTCTCTCCTTCTCGCTCTGTCTCTCCCCCTCTGTCTGTTTTGTAAAGTGGAAGGCTGTGGAGCTATCTAATACTAGTGAGAGACTGTCGGAATGTAGATTTCGCTGTGAGCGTTCTCAAATCGCATGAGCCTTTCTGAGGTGCCTGGCGTTCCTAGCTGGACTGGTGCATAGTGAGGTCTCTGTTCTTAGAGCACAGAGTTCCTAGATGGAGGTCCAAGATTGAATGGTTCTGAGAAGCTGATGGAAATGTGACCATTTTTGTTTGTGTTCCACCGCCAAGTAAACTGGAGGGGCCTGTCTAGCTAATAGTAATGGTCTCTCTCAGAAAATCCAGTTGAATATGTAGGACTTTCCATGGGCGCCATGACATGAGTCCTCACTATACCATGCATCCATCCCCTGATGGCTTTAGCTCAGAAGTCACCAAACAGAGTCTTAAATAAAATATATAAAAAATCACCTTCAGCCATAGCTGTTCATAAAGGAATGCCTTTACTCTGTACAAAGACCTATCTACAGCTACAGTTTGTCTATCCCCTCCATACAAAGACAGAGTCTACACCTACAGTAGTCGGAGTCAAAGACCGTCATAACATGGAGGCCTATTCATCCCTGTCTAAGAGAGGGGAGGAGGTTGACTAAGTATTCACCCAACGAGTTGGCCCTGTCAGGGCGGGGTGCTGTTTTCATGTGTGGAGCCCTTGTCTTTGGAAAGAGGCCCTCCTCGCCTGTGTGTACTTACGGCTGGAAAAACCAGATCCCCCACATTTAGGCTAAACCACACTACAAATGTGTGTTTGCACGCATGCGGGCACACACACACACGGTGAAAAATGAAAGTGGTAGAGAGAAAGCAAACAATGGAGAAGCCGTTGAGGAATGACAGGCCTGTGACAGATTTGTTGTCAGGTAGCCTCGTCGAGAAAGGGGAAGCCTGGGGAAGTTCATGGCAGAAGAAAATAGCCAAATAGGGGTGGAGACCCGGTGTAATTCAGTGATGCCTTGCAACACGTCAAACCAATCAAATGTCTTGCTTTGGCAGAACTCCCAATGGTGCTCACTAGATTAGTGTTGTAGTTGTAGGTGCAACAGTGCGTGAGGATGGCTGAGAAATAGCCCCCACAAAAAATAATAACTTTTTTGTTTCTATGTCTATTTTTGTGTACACAAACTTAATTAGGTCTATAATCCTAACTGTTAAATCGTCCATATGCATTCGGAAAGTATTCAGACCCCTTCACTTCCACGTTTTGTTACGATAACAGCCTTATTCTAAAACGCATGAAATAGTTTTTTCCCCCCTCATCAATGTACACACAATACCCCACAATGACAAAGCAAAAACGTTTTTTAGAAATGTTTGCAAACTGAAATATCAAACTTACGTAACTATTCAGACCCTTTACTCAGTAATTTGTTGAGTCGTCTTTAGCAACGATTACAGCCTTGACTCTTTATGGGTATGAAGCTACAAGATTGGAACACCTGTATTTGGGGGAGCTTCTCCCATTCTTCTTTGCAGATTCTCTCAAGCTTTGACAGGTTTGGTTGGGGAGCGTCGCTGCACAGGCGTTTTGATCGGGTTCAAGTCTGGGCTCTGAGTGGGCCACTGAAGGACATTCAGAGACTTGTCCCAAAGCCACTCCTGCGTTGTCATGGCTGTGTGCTTGGGGTCATTGTCCTGTTGGAAGGTGAACCTTCGCACCCCAGTCTGAGGTCCAGAGCACTCAGGACCAGGTTTTCATCAAGGATCTCTCTGTACTTTGCTCTGTTCATCTTTCCCTCGATCCTGACTAGTCTCCCTGCCACTGAAAAACATCCCCCCAGTATAATGCTGTTCTCCCATCTCCACAGAGGAACACTGGAGCTCTGTCAGTGACCATCGGGTTCTTGGTCACCTCCCTGACCAAGGCCCTTTTCCCTCAATTGCTCAGTTTTGCCTGGCAGCCAGCTCTAGTAAGACCATTCATTGGTGGTTCCAAACTTATTCAATTTAAGAGTGATGGAGGCCACTGTGTTCTTGGGGACCTTGAATGCTGCAGAAATGTTTTGGTACCCTTCCCCAGATCTGTGCCTCGACACAATCCTGTCCCGGAGCTCTACGGACAATTACTTCGACCTCATGGCTTGGTTTTTGCTCTGACATGCACTGTTAACTATGGGACCTTATACAGACGTGTGTGCCTTTCTAAATCATGTCCAATCAATTGAATTTACCACAGGTGGACTCCAATCAAGTTGTAGAAACATCAAGGTTATCAATGGAAACAGGATGCTCAATTTTGAGTCTCATAACAACGGGTCTGAATAGTTATGGAAAAATTCGAACAACCTGTGTTCGCTTTGTCATTATAGGGTATTGTGTGTAGATTTATTCTAAAATTGATTATTTCTTTTTCTCATAAGTCTTTAATGTAACAATGTGGGAAAAGTTAAGGGGTCTGAATACTTTTCGAATGCACTGTATATGGAAAAATACACGTTTTAAAATGTCGACTGATTGATTGGTCGAAAGAACAAGACTTTTTTTATTTTCAGGGGACAGCCCTAAATATTCCAATACGCAAACCCCATAAACCCGAATTCTCCCAGTGTTTCTAAGGAGGATTGTAGTAGGCTGTAACAGCTGTGGAGACGTGCAGCCCGTCAGTCTAATGGTGTCCCACAGTAACGGCACCCCGCCCTTTTCCTGCCCTGGCTGGCACTCACCCACCCCACAACACAAAGTCACAGTCAATTCCCCCTACCCCAGGCACTGTAAAATGTGCTATTTTAGGAGAAAAACTTTCCATGCGCTATGGGAACAGGCCCACTTGATAGTCTAATGCCCATTTTATGTGGGTGGGTGAATGGGTGTGTTGGTGTGTGGGTGTTTTTTTTCCTTGTGGGCTAATGACGTCTGTCTTTTTTGGCATGTTTGCCAGTCTTTGTAAGGTTGTCTGTGTATATGGTGCGTGTTTAGTGGTGTACTCTCCTCAGTGTGGGGCCTGGCCTGGTGCTTGTCTTGTGGTCAGTAGGGCCCTCCTGCAGGGTCAGTTATCTGAACGCTCTACATTCCTCAGGATCTGTAACGTCTGCCCCACAGCCCGCCAGGCCGAGACCACGCCATGCTGCTATTGTTAACAAAACCGTCCCCGTTTGGAGAGTTGGTTGAACTTTTCACCCCCCCTTCCCTGTGAGTTCTCTTCTTTGTGGCGCCTGGTCATGCTGATGTGTTGTGCAGTATATGACCCCATTTAGCTCGCGTAGCCGGCTAGCTCCAGCGCCGGTACAGTATACCCAGGTTGCGTGTGTCCATGCTATCTTTTTGTTTGGTGACTTCACTGACTTGCAATTTGACCTTGCTAACACATGACGTGGGGCGGGGGGGTGTCAGTGTCACGTTATTCCGAGACTGCAGGGAATTCGTCCCGATCTGGAAAGGAAACGGGCAGGGGGGTTCGTTAAGACCACTGTAATGGAAATATGCAAACATGTCTATGTTAGAAGGTGGTGGGGTTGGCTGCTTCCTCACTGGACTGGAGGTCTGTCTGGCAGGTCCACACACACACACACCACACAGTTCAGTCATTCAACACGTTGGGTGAAAGGTCCCGAACAGTCACACCCCTATCCCCTTTAATAATTCCACCTCCTGAATCCAAGTTTTAACAAGGGGAGGGAACCGATATGATCAAACTTTATCAATGTAGGAGCAACAGTCATTTTTCATACTTTGATCTGGTTTCATCCGAATATCATCCAATTTCATGAAAAACATGATTTTTTTTTGACTGTCCACGGTCTTGTTTGGAGATGAGGAAATGCTGTGAATGTGTAGGCTTTCACATAGGGGTTTGTGTGTTCATCTTTCAGCATGATGATGTGAATTGATGCAGCTGTTTTTAGTTTCTGGAAAAGCACACCATGCAGTGTAAGGAAACTGCCTCGCCTGGTGCACATTCTTTACCCGAGATGATTCACAGTATGATATATATATATATATATATATATATATATATATATATATATATATATATATATATATATGGTAGTGATTTGAACCTATCGAGTTGTTCCTTTTCAAGATCAGATGACTTGTCAGCGATAACATACTAGGCGAAGTAATAATAGCCTCAATCTCGTACATTTCAAAGCACACGTGTTTATTTCCTGGGGCCACCCATACGGAGAATGTTTGCACGCATGTCAGTAAGTCGCTGTGGATAAAAGTGGCTGCTAAAGGGCTATTATTATTATTTATATGCAGGTAATGAAGTAGAAAAATGACCAACTGTCTTGTTTGTGTCCAGAATATACTACTGGTATGACGAGAGGGGGAAGAAGACAAAGTGCACTGCACCTCAGTACGTCGACTTCGTCATGAGTCTGGTGCAGAAGCTGGTCACAGACGACGACATCTTTCCTACGAAATACGGTGAGTTTAAGCTCTGGTCCACGCCCGCAGCGCCACGCGGTGGTCAGTCTACAGCACTGCAGCCTCTCCCTGGTTCTCTGACATCAAACTGAAGCTGGACTTTGAACTGTGCCACTGCTGCCCTCTACTGTCTTCAATTAAGTAATGTGTTGAATGTTTGTATTTTTGGCACTTCATAGCTGTCTTGGCATTGTGATAATAGCTTCTTTTTTTACATCAGAATGGTAATGCTAGCACCAAATGATTTCTAAACTTGCTCTCCTCTCCTCTTGTCTCTCCGTGCAGGCAAGGAGTTCCCCAACGCGTTTGAGTCTTTGGTAAAGAAGATCTGCCGGTATCTGTTCCACGTCCTGGCTCACCTCTTCTGGGCGCACTTTAAGGAGACAGTCGCTCTGGATCTACAGGGCCACTTGAACACTCTGTACGCACATTTCATTGTTTTCATAAGGGAATTCAACCTGGTCGACCCCAAGGAGACCTGTATCATGGACGACCTGTCCGAAATCCTCTGTGCTCCCGCGCCCCCAGCACCTGCCGCCCCTTCCTCCCCCACCTCGGCCCCTTCCCCCTCCTCACACAACCATGTGACGGAGAGATGAGCAGGGGTCGCCGCGAGAAGCAGCCCCGGGAAGGAGGTGGTAGATGATAAAGATAGAGGAGAGATGTGGAAACAGAATGCCTGGTCCCCTTCCTAGGCCTCTGGCTTCAGCAGCAGGACCTGGAGACCTTCCACTACCCTTATATTTCGCTATGACGCCAGCCAGCCGGAAGGATCCAGGGGGGGAGGGTTTTTTGGGGGGTGGGGGGTAGGGGGGGTGTGTGTTGTCATGCCAACAGGAATTGGCGTCGGCATGTTCCTCCCAGGGGCAAATCCCTCCCATCTGCTCTGCAATTTAACCTAGGAACAAACTATGTGTAATGTTTTATTTGACTTTTATTATATTTTGTTTTTTATTTTTCTCATTTGAGGACAGTGCGTCTGTTTTGCCCTTTCCTCCCTATGTCCTCTGCCTAAAGTATAGTTCAGGATGGTGGCTCTGCTTTGCTTGAACATACTATTTGTACAGTGTTGTTATTGTGTGGAGGAAAGGCAACTCTATTATCGCGTTGGCTCTTTGCTCCCCCCTAGTGGTGGGAGGATTGAAGGGGAACGGTCACTACGCTGGCCTATAGGGAGCTGCCATGTAACTGCCTGGTGGGCAATACTAGCCAATCACTGTTTGGGTTGTTAATCTTGGGATGATTCAAGTGCTTCCCTACTCAGGACCTGAGAGAACACAAGTCACTGCTGCCAGAGAGAAGTATTCTATTTTTCTCATTCTCTCTGTCCACAAAACTTCTCTCAGTCCCTTAAATATTACAGTTGTCATTCTGGTATTACTCTAGTTAGGTCATCACCTGATGTACCTCTCTTTAACAGCTCCATCCCAGCGGCCACCCATAGAGGGCAGTATAGACAGGGTGGCACTGCCACACAAGCAGGGAGATAGAGAAGAAGATTGTATATTAGATATTTAATCTGACCAGACATGTTACAACAAGACAAACGGGTTCCCATTATTTGAGTACAGGGGAGTGTGGTGGAGAGTGGAGACCTCTTCCCCAGGGAACAGAGCTGTTTGCTGTGGGTACGGTACAGCGGCAGCAGCACAGGAGAAGGACAAAGACATTGGTTATGTCTGCACGCCCAAAGAGAAGGGAGGAGAGAGGATACGTGTGGGGTTGGTCCGTTTGCTGTTCTGTGGAACAAGCCCCACAGTCTCTTGACGATACCCCCCCCCCCCAGCCCCTTTTGGTTTTTATTTTCCCTTTCAAATGTACTTTTTATGTTTTATTATTATCAAAGATGAAACTAGTTCATGAAAAATAATGGCATCCTTACACATGTATAGACAAATGCACAGTCTGCTTCAACTTCACTGTACAGAGAGTGGCAAGCTGAATCCGTCAGACATAGCCTCTGTATCAAGGAGGATTTGGGTTTATAGTTTATTTATATATAATTTTTTTGTTGCAGGGTGGTTCAGTTCTGGCTTTAATTTTTATGTATTTTAATTAACTAAGTTAAAAGCAATTTAATATTTTAAACTCTGCGGATAATAATCGAATAAAAGACAAATGCCGCTCGGTCTCATGTTGTCTTCTGTCAACGTGATGATGACTAAGTAGATGTGTGGCATGCATAGTAACTTCACAAGGAAAACAGGTCACTTTTCAAGGAACTTCTCCTCTGCATATAATCCATGCAAACACACACATACTGTACAGTACATGTCAACAGGCATCCTTTATTTCCATGTCAAGCTTTGCATAAGACAATATGTTTTTACCATACAAGAGCATCATTATGTAGATCAGCGCTGGTCAAGTCCTCGAGGGCCACAGTTTCTGCTATTGTTTTCATGCAGGGTCAGATGAAAAGCCTGCAAGGAGCCCAGTTGTCCGGGAGGAGTGTTGGGCACCAGTCTACTACACACACACGCTGGCCTGTGCCTTCAAACTGGATAATTGCATAGCTTTGTATGTTACACATCTATCCAACTGCGTTCCATCATTCATATGTTTTCATTGAGCACCCTGAGTATAAGGTATTTGATACGTGCATGTTCTGGGATTGATAGAACAGCAGGATGTTCAGGCCCCTAAAATCACCTAACGCTTTCAGGTAATATAGTACATTTAACATTGCAGTATGTAGGGGCACATGGCTATTAGGCTACCATACTAAATCCTGGTCCTGACTTAATACCCACAGGGTGTGCAGGGTTTTGTTCTAGCCCAACACTGGATTCATTTAAACATATAGTCCTTGGTTGAAGGTGTGTGCTGGGCTAGAACATGCATGCACACCTTGTGGGTCCCAGTGCCCAGAATCAGAACATCATTGGGCATAAACAGCATTTCTGTAACATTACAAAAATATCCATGAAAATGATATTGGTAATAAAAATCTCAATTTCATATACAAAATGCATTGGCACTATCCACTCCTTTTATTAAAGTTGTATATTTAGGCTAGTGGGCTGATGGTGCTTTGACGCTTGATGCGCAGTGAGAGTTGCCGCCTTCTCACCGACGGCCGCGGGGTGGAGTGCTCGTGCAGCTTAAACCTGGCGATGCCTCCGTCCTCATCCAGTTTCTTGGCACTGCAGCTGGGTGTCGGTACTCTAATCGCGTTACCGAATTTGGAGTAGTCTACCGCGTACGTGCCCTCTTCCTCGGTTATAGTGGGCACAAAGCGCTGCCCCCACAGTATCTCCTCGGACAGATAGGATGTCCGGGCCTGGGTGGTTATCCCCGTGGTCTCCACCACCCCCTCCAGCACCACTATCACCTCGATGTCATTCTTTTGTAAGTCCGCTGGTGACAGCTCATAGAGCGGGCTGTCTTTGTTGATAATGTGACATATGATAAGAGGGGCCACCAGGAAAATACCGTTGGTCCCCACGGGGTTGTCCATGTGAATGTCTATCTGGTCCAGGGGGACCACCTCGCCCTCCGGAGTGGTGCTACGCCTTACCACCTGCATCCGCACGGTGGCGCTGATTATCATGCTCTTCCTCAGGTCCCCTAAACGGATCATAAAGCAGAGCCTGTTATTTCGGATGGAAATGACAGCGTGCTTGCTGAAGATCAGCGTCTCGGCGCGTCGGTTCGCCTGGGCCGTCTTCATAAATATACACCCCAGCATGATGGCGTTAATCAGCAAGCCCACGATGTTCTGAATGATGAGGACCACTATGGCGGACAAACATTCCTCTGTGACCATGCGTCCACCGAACCCGATGGTCACCTGCACCTCTATGGAGAAAAGGAAAGCGGAGGAGAAGGAGTGGATGTCCGTTACGCAAGGGACAAAGTCGTCACCTTTTTGATCCAGGTCGCCGTGTGCAAAGGCAATGAGCCACCACGCCATCGCAAACAGCAGCCAGCTGCATAGAAACGACATGGTGAAAATTATAAGTGTGTGAAGCCATTTTAGATCCACTAAAGTGGTGAAAACATCCTGTAGGAACCGTCCTTGTTCGCGAATGTTCGTGTGGGCCACATTACAAGTTCCATTTTTGGCAACGAACCGAGCCTTCCGCGCTTTCCCCTTGAATTTAGGCTGCTGGACATCCTCAGCCAAGCGGGTCAGCAAGTAGTCGTCAGGGACCAGTCCTTTTCGGGACAACATAGTGATCCCATAGCCTACTATTCACCGCGGGACCACTTGCCAATGATTAAGCAGATTAGCTACCTCCTCTTGATTAAAATCTATAGGCTAATTTCCTCTTATCATGTGCGTCCCCTAACAGAAGGCGACCGCTCCTGACAGTTCTCATCCCGAATGACCGCAGCTGCCAGAGGAAGAGTGTTGCTCTGTCATCTAGTTTCTAAAAGTATGTGAGCTCTTCACATTGCCCCGTTCCAGATCAGGCAGGCGCACCACCATAGCCGCCCGGGTCCCATGAGAAGATTCTGCATTCAGCTGCCGCTGTCAGTCACGCAACAGCAACTCGATAGTAGCCAACCGTCGCAATTGACGCACTGGTCTGGCGCGCTTGTCCCGCGATTAATGTTCATTCCTACGGATAAAATGGGAGATAACCCGCAACAGCAGTGGTGATAAAACTACCCCCGGTCCATCGTTTGGACGAGGCAGGCAGGTTTGCTCGTACTAGGAAACGAGAGCTCGAGTTGGGAAGGCGTTTAGGCAGAACAAACCGTTCTGTCTTTACACATTACTCCATCTGTAGGCTAATATGAGACATTATCTCAATGCCTGGATTATGCTGGTGGCATTTCCCTCTAGGGATAAATTAATTTAATTTAGTTAAACATTTTTTTAACTCCAATAGTTTATTTCTGGAACGTTGTTACATAGGGTCAATTCAGAAAGAGTGGCAAATCATATAAACTGGGTCAGTTTAATCCTGACGCGTTTATTTATTGGTCTGACGACAGGAAGTCAAAAACTATTGTTACTAAATAAACCCGTGCAGAGAAACCACATGATCAAAGTCACATCACTTCATTGGTGTGACATCACAGCGGGGGGCAGAGCAAGCTTCAAACAGGAAGCTTTTCAGTTGTCCTGCTTTACCAACCATAGCTTCCTAAAAAAACATGGAGTAGCTACAGTGGGACAGTTTTATAGGCTTTTCCAATGGAGGAAAGAGATCCAGTTTACACTAGGGAACCCTATAGCAAGGGGTCTGGTTTTTGTAGTACTACACTAAACAAAGCTAAAGCTTACCTTGACTTGGAAGAGTTCCAGTGTTGTGTTGGAAAGTCATAGCCAGCTAGCTAACATAGCATCGGTTTGTGCAGGGGTTTTCAGTAGGCTAAACTAGCTAGCTGCATTTGCTAGCTAAGTAAGTAAAACTGAAAGTTTAAAAAACAATAATGACAATTTCTCTCTTGCTTCTCCATTTTGGAATAAATTAATTTGTTCAAAACTGTTCCAACTACTGTCTTTCTCTCTCTTTGAGTCAGCTCACCACATTGTATGCACTGCAGTGCTAGCTAGCTGTAGTTTATGCTTTCAGTACTAGATTAATTCTCTGATCCTTTGATTGGGTGGAGAACATGTCAGTCATGCTGCAAGAGCTCTGATAGGACGTCTTCTGGAAGTTGTCATAATTAATGTGTAAGTCTATGGAAGGGGGTGAGAACCATGAGCCTCCTAGATTTTGTATTGTAGTCCATGTACCCAGAGGAGGACGGAAGCTAGCTGTCCTCCGGCTACACCATGGTGCTACCCTACAGAATGCTGTTGAGATTGCTGTAAACCTTCTTTGCAAAATAGTGTGTTTTAATCAATCATTTGGTGACATGATTATATTTAGTATAGTTTTATCTAAAAACGATAACTGGATTCATTAGTCCGGAAAACACGTTTCCACTGATCCAGAGTCCAATAGTGGCAAGCTTTACATCATTCCAGCTGACGCTTGGCATTGCGCATGGTGATCTTAGGCTTGTGTGCACCAGCTCGGCCATGGAAACACATTTCATGAAGCTCCTGACGAACAGTTCTTGTGCTGACGTTGCTTCCAGAGGCAGTTTGGAACTCGGTCGTGAGTAATGTAACCGAGGAAGGATGATTTTTACGTGCTACACGCTTAGCACTCTTCAGCCCCGTTCTGTGAGCTTGGGTGGCCTACCCTATTGTGGCTGAGCTGTTTTTGCTTCTAGATGTTTCCACTTCATAATAACAGCACCTAAAGTCGACTGGGGCAGCTCTAGCAGGGCAGAAATGTCAAGAGCTGACTTAATGGCCGTTCTAATGCCAATTTTGGCCTATGGAGATTGCATGGCTGTGTGCTAGATTTTATACACCTGTCAGCGACGGGTGTGGCTGAAATAGCTGAATCCACTAATTTGAAGGGACTAATCCACTAATTTGACTTTTGTGTATATATAGTATACCTTTAAAAAAAGAAAGTAGGGGCATAGATCAGAAAACCAGTCAGTGTCTGGTGTGACCACCATTTGCTTCATGCAGACCGACACATCTCCTTTGCATAAAGTTGAACAGGCTGTTTGTGGCCTGTGGAAAGTTTTCCCACTCCTCTTCAATGGCTGTGCAAAGTTGCTGGATATTGGCGAGAACTGGAACACGCTGGTGTATACGTCGATCCAGAGCATCCCAAACATGCTCAATGGGTAACATGCCTGGTGAGTATGCAGTCCATGGAACAACTGGGACATTTTCAGCTTCCAGGAATTGTGTACAGATCCTTGAGACATGGGGCCGTGCATTGTCATTCTGAAACATGAGGTGATTGCGGCAGAGGAATGGCATGACAATGGGCCTCAGGATCTTGTCACAGCATCTCTGTGCATTCAAATTACCATAGATAAAATGCAATTGTGTTCGTTGTCCATAGCTTATGCCTACACATATCATAACACCACCGCCACCATGGGGCACTCTGTTCACAATGTTGACATCAGCAAACCGCTCACCCACATGACGCCATACACGCTTGTCTGCCATCTGCCCGGTACAGTTGAAACTGGGATTCATCTGTGAAGACTACACTTCTCAAGCAGGCCAGTGGCCATCAAAGGTGAGCATTTGCCCACTGCAGTCGGTTACCACACCAAACTGCATTCAGGTCAAGACCCTGGTGAGGACGAAGAGCACACAGATGAGCTTCCCTGAGACCGTTTCTGACAGTAGGTGCAGACAAACTTTGGTTTTGCAAACCCACAGTTTCATCAGCTGTCAGAAATTGACATTCGATTTTCTGACAACAGCTCTAGTAGACGTTCCTGCAGTCAGCATGCCAATTTTATACTCCCTTAAAACTAGCATGTTTGTATTTTGTGACAAAACTGTACATTTTAGAATGGTCTTTTATTGTCACCAGCACAAGGTGCACCTGCGTAATGATCGTGCCGTTTAATCAGCTTCTTGATATGCCACAACTGTCAGGTGGATGGATTATCTTGGCAAATGAGAAATTCTCACTAACAGGGATGTAAACACATGTGTGCACAACATTTGAGAGAAATAAGCTATTGTGCATATGGAACATTTCTGGGATCTTTTATTTCAGCTCATGAAACATGGGACCAACACTTCATATGTTACGTTTATATTTATGTTCAGTGTATATGTGTATATATACACACAGTACCAGTCAAAAGTTTGGACACCTACTCATTCAAGGGATTTTGTTTATTTTTACTATTTTCTACATTGTAGAATAATAATGAAGACATCAATGTTAAACAGACCAAAATATATTGTATAAGTAGCCACCCTTTGCCTTGATAACTGATTTGCACACTTGGCATTATCTCAACCAGCTTCACCTGGAATACTTTTCCAACAGTCTTGAAGGTGTTCCAACATATGCTGAGCACTTGTTGGCTGCTTTTCCTCCACTCTTTCAGTCCAACTCATCCCAAACCATCTCAATTGGGTTGAGGTCGGGTGATTGTGGAGGCCAGGTAATCTGATGCAGCACTCCATCACTCTCCTTCTTGGTCAAATAGTTCTTACACAGCCTGGAGGTGTGTTGGGTCATTGTCCTTTTGAAAAACAAATGATAGTTCCACTCAGCGCAAACCAGATGGGATGCCGTATCGCTGCAGAATGCTTTGGCCGCCATGCTGTTGGCATTCTAAATAAATCACTGACAGTGTCACCAGCAAAGCAACCCGACAACATCACACCTTCTCCGCCATGCTTCACGGTGGGAACAACACATACGGAGATCATTCGTTCACCTACTCTGCGTCTCACAAAGACACGGCAGCTGGAACAAAAAATCGCAAATTTGGACTCATCAGACCAAAGAACAGATTTCCACCGGTCTAATGTCCATTGCTCGTGTTTCTTGGCCCAAGCAAGTCTCTTCTTATTATTGGTGTCCTTTCATAGTGGTTTCTTTGCAACAATTCGACCACGAAGGCCTGATTCACGCAGTCTCCTCTGAACAGTTGATGTTGAGATGTGTCTGTTACTTGAACTCTGTGAAGCATTTATTTGGGCCACAATTTCTGAGGCTGGTAACACTAATGAACTTATCCTCTGCAGCAGAGGTAACTCTGGGTCTTCCTTTGTGGTGGTCCTCATGAGAGCCAGTTTCATCATAGCGCTTGATGGTTTTTGCGACTGCACATGAAGAAACTTTCTAAGTTCTTGAAATGTTCCCCATTGACTGACCTTCATGTCTAAAAGTAATGATGGACTGGTAATTTCTCTTTGCTTATTTTAATTGTTCTTGCCATAATATGGACTTGGTCTTTTACCAAATAGGGCTATCTTCTGCATACCAACCCTACCTTGTCACAACACAACTGATTGGCTCAAATGCATTAAGGAAGGAAATTCCCAAATTAACTTTTAACAAGGCACTCCTGTTAATTGAAATGCATTCCAGGTGACTACCTCATGAAGCTGGTTGAGAGAATGCCAAAAGTGTGCAAATATGTCATCAAGGCAAAGGGTGGCTACTTTGAACAATTTCAAATATAAAATATATTTTGATTTGTTTAACACTTTTCTGGTTAATACACGATTCCATAGTTGTGATGTCTTCACGATTATTCTACAATGTAGAAAATAGTAAAAAATAAAGAAAAACCCTGGAATGAGCAGGTGTGTCCAAACTTTTGACTGGTACTGCATATCTTGCTAATTTTTTATTGTACAATTTCTGAGTGAATTCAGAAAAAGTGGGATACTGTTTGGATTTCTGTCTTCTGTAACCTCTTCAGACATCTATCCAACATATTAGTCCAACACATGATATCTTTCTGAAATTCCCAGATAATCACACAAAATTGAATTGTCATTCGGGAACAATTAGGACTACAATAATGGTGTCCCAGTTTATCGAACCTGCTGTCCCAGTCTTCCAAATGCAAACTGAAAATATGGTCGACTCAGTGGTCACAAACAGGCGTGTCATGCCTCCTGTGAAGATAAAACACTTTTTGTGGGATTAGGAAACACCTTGAGGATTTCAGAGACCATGTGTTGGATTAACAAGCTGGATGGATGTCTGAAGAGGTTACAGAAGACGGAAATGCATTCCAAATTCACCCTAGAAGGTTATTCATCCATTCCCAATGATAGACAATCTTCCCAAACACTAATGACAATACATTGATAAGAACATAATTAGGCAACACACTAAACTATTTTCTTTATCTCGGATAGTAGGCCTAAACATACATCATCTCAGTCCCTCTCATGCTGTTTACAAGGCTATGATTCACGTCCTACATTTTTTGTTTCTGACACGTTAATCTCGCATTCACTGCACACTAAGCCCATGCTGACCTGGGTTCACATTTTCAGGAAGGCCATGGGTGCTGGGGTCTCCATAACAAACCAGGGGACTCCATACATGTTCATTATATTAACCTTGGCACGCCCATAAACATTACCAATTGCTTGGAGGAGACTGAAATGTGTGTGACCTGGGATGCGTTCATCACTAGGCAACGTTTTGGAACGTTCAGATAGAAAGATGCTATATAGAACAAACATGCATCTCTGACCTGTAGAATAAGGAATCACGTCGGCTCTATTCGTTTCATTTCTATCTGCAACGTTCGACAATGGTTGGCTATTGAACGTGGAGTCAAAAGGGTGTCTGGCCCCCGAGCATCCAATCAGGGCTCACATGTCAGAGAGTGCGAGGCCGGTTTATGGTAGTGGTGAATGACTCCATGATTCACAAGCTTCTCAGTTACTATTGACTGTAGGAGCGTTCCTCTGCCCAGGTGTTGCTGGCACATGCCAGAGCTTATGCCTGGATAGGTATTTTACATATCACCTAACCACATATGTTATAGCAATCTGGTGCCCGACGGCACAGTCGATGATGTGGCACGCAACCGTTGGTTGATGCATGCAACGTCTGAGCAGGGGAATGCGACCCATTTCTAGATCAACCCCAAAGTCAATTAGTGTCATTCTGACCCAGCCTTCCACAGCCGAATCATTGCTCTGTACAGTGTGAGGTCACACAAATCTACCTTCCTGTCACTAAACTGTATGCAAAACACTGCTGCACAATGAGTATTTATGCTTTTTTTTTATTAACAAATAATTCATATTTAATGTTACGAATATCATACAGAATTAGAAAATAAAATTATAATATATAGCCCATGGTACAATTGCACTTTAGAATGTCCTCCCCTCTTTCTCCTCGGTCACTTGTCCGCCTTGACGAAGGAAGCGAAGACACTGTCCTCTTTCTCCAGCAGCGCCTGGGGTCTGTCGTATTCTAGAATGAGCCCTCGCTTCATCACGATCACCAGGTCTGCTTTCAGGATGGTGTGGACACGATGCTGAGTAAAGAGAGAGAGAGAGAGAGAGAGAACAAGTAGACAGAAATAAACAGATTAGGTTAAGAAGAAATATAAACGTTTTCAACAACTTCCGTGTTTTGACATTCTGGGTTACATAGATTACGAATATACAGTGGGGCAAAAAAAAGTATTTATTCAGCCACCAATTGTGCAAGTTCTCCCACTTAAAAAGATGAGAGAGGCCTGTCATTTTCATCATAGGTACACTTCAACTATGACAGACAAAATGAGAAAAATGAATTTGGTCACCTACAAACAAGCAAGATTTCTGGCTCTCACAGACCTCTTTAAGAGGCTCCTCTGTCCTCCACTCGTTACCTGTATTAATGGCACCTGTTTGAACTTGTTATCAGTATAAAAGACACCTGTCCACAACCTCAAACAGTCACACTCCAAACTCCACTATGGCCAAGACCAAAGAGCTGTCAAAGGACACCAGAAACAAAATTGTAGACCTGCACCAGGCTGGGAAGACTGAATCTGCAATAGGTAAGCAGCTTGGTTTGAAGAAATCAACTGTGGGAGCAATTATCAGGAAATGGAAGACATACAAGACCACTGATAATCTCCCTCGATCTGGGGCTCCACGCAAGATCTCACCCCGTGGGGTCAAAATGATCACAAGAACGGTGAGCAAAATCCCAGAACCACACGGGGGGACCTAGTGAATGACCTGCAGAGAGCTGGGACCAAAGTAACAAAGCCTACCATCAGTAACACACTATGCCGCCAGGGACTCAAATCCTGCAGTGCAAGACGTGTCCCCATGCTTAAGCCAGTACATGTCCAGGCCCGTCTGAAGTTTGCTAGAGAGCATTTGGATGATCCAGAAGAAGATTGGGAGAATGTCATATGGTCAGATGAAACCAAAATATAACTTTTTGGTAAAAACTCAACTCGTCGTGTTTGGAGGACATAGAATGCTGAGTTTCATCCAAAGAACACCATACCTACTGTGAAGCATGGGGGTGGAAACATGCTTTGGGGCTGTTTTTCTGCAAAGGGACCAGGACGACTGATCCGTGTAAAGGAAAGAATTAATGGGGCCATGTATTGTGAGATTTTGAGTGAAAACCTCCTTCCATCAGCAAGGGCATTGAAGATAAAACGTGGCTGGGTCTTTCAGCATGACAATGATCCCAAACACACCGCCCGGGCAACGAAGGAGTGGCTTCGTAAGAAGCATTTCAAGGTCCTGGAGTGGCCTAGCCAGTCACCAGATCTCAACCCCATAGAAAATCTTTGGAGGGAGTTGAAAGTCCGTGTTGCCCAGCAACAGCCCCAAAACATCACTGCTCTAGAGGAGATCTGCATGGAGGAATGGGCCAAAATACCAGCAACAGTGTGTGAAAACCTTGTGAAGACTTACAGAAAACTTTTGACCTCTGTCATTGCCAACAAAGGGTATATAACAAAGTATTGAAATAAACTTTTGTTATTGACCAAATACTTATTTTCCACTATAATTTGCAAATAAATTCATTAAAAATCCTACAATGTGATTTTCAGGATTTTTTTTCTCATTTTGTCTGTCATAGTTGAAGTGTACCTATGATGAAAAGTGGGAGAACTTGCACAATTGATGGCTGACTAAATTATTTTTTGCCCAATTGTATATATGGGGGGGGGGGGGATTCCCCTTTTCATGCACTTTTCTCTCTACGCGTATTTATTCAGACCTAGAATTTAAGCATGAGAATAACAAGCATGCTATTCATCAGCTATTCGTTTCGGGTCGAGATCAAAGAAATGCAGATGTAGCGGAGGTGTGTCTACAGATACACCGTATTCTGACCTGGATTTAATTCCCTCAGAATTCTACCCACGACGCGAGAGGAAATCATGAACCGAGGTCAGGCGAACCTGCTTGTTCTTGTGGAAAAAGCATTTACTTCCTTCCCCCCCCCCCCCCCCCCCAATATAAATAACAGCATTATATATGCGCTGTCATTTATAAATTCATAAGAGATATAAGAACTATGATTAGAAATACACATAGAAATTGTTTTAGATGATTTTTCCTTGTGAAACCAGTCATATGGGAAGCAAACTGAAAATCATATCAACATGACATATTGCCGGCCCCTTTTCCACAGTGAAGCAGGCTATAAATAGCTGTGCCGTTATTCAGAATTGTAAGCGTATGCCCTCGTAATTTATAGGGATTCAATTTGGAGACCCAAGCTATAGGCTTCTGTAGCGCCGAACCTGCCGAGTTGATTTATGAAAGCACTTTAGAATGTTTTAATTATATGCCCGGCCTTTTCTCATTTTTATTTGACCATTTGTGTCAAGTTAAATATTAGCCACTATCGGGAGCCATCTGTACCTAGCGATCTTCCTCGAGGACCAGAGTTCTGCACCAGAACTGAAAATAATGTCTCCTAGGGTTCTCTCTCAATCTCCCTTTCCCATGGGAAACCACCATATATGGCTGCCTGGTCGTCACTTTTGACTCTTGATATTCTAACTTAAGATAATAAAAAGCATATTTGCTCCCACAGAATACAGTCCAATTGAAAAAAAACAAAGCAGCAGGACAGTGGCCCTCCAGCACTGCACTACCAGTTCAGATTGTTATATTTCTATGCTACCCAGTTCTACCTATGCTATATCTACACTCCCCTCCGTATGCATTTGGAAAGTGAAGCTACAATTTTCAATTTGGCTCTATAATCCACCATTTTTGATTGAAGATCAAATGTTTCATATGAGGCGACAGTACTTGAGGGTATTGAGGGCATTTTCATACCTGTTTTACTGTTAATAAATGAAAGCACTTTATATAGTTCGCCCATTTTAAGTAGTCAAAAGTATTTGGACAAATTCACCTATAGAGTATTAAAGTAGTCAAAACTTCAGTATTTGGTCCTATATTCCTAGCACGCAATGACTAGATCAAGTGTGTGACTCTACAAACTTGCTGGATGCATTTGCAGTTTGTTTCGGTTGTGTTGTGTTTTGCCCAATAGGAAGTGAATGGTGAATGATGACTGAAGTCATTTCCTTTCTAAGTGAGTAGATAAGATATTTCTGGACACATAAATGAAATCTGATCATGAAAAATCATCAATGAATCACAAATAATGATGATTGAGAAAGTTAGAGACTACAACAAAAGATGCTAAATTCTCACCATTACCAATAACGGGATATTAACATTTAAAGGAGGGGTGGGAGTATTTTTGTCCCTCTAACTTTCTCATTTTTTATCATTCACAATTCATTCATGATTATCCATAATCATGGTAGAATCCACACTAATGTAGACGTGTTACTTACAATCAGTGACAAAAATGACATTATTCACCATTCACTTCCTATTGGGCAAAACACAATCCGAAACAACCAAAACAAGCTGTAAATGCGTCCAACAATTTTGTAGAGTCACAAGTTTGATGTAGTCACTGGGTGTGTTTGAGCAGTAAGTCTAACGAAGACGACTGGACGAAATTCGGCGAGGGAAATGGGGAGAGGTGCATCTGTGATCGCCGAAAGTCGGACACTCTAGTGGTTTTCCGACAGCATGGCTCAGATCAGCATAGCTGCTACTGTTTATAAAACTTTTCTATACCCCCATACCACACACTCAAACTAAAAATATAACGTGTACAATTAATTGATTCGATTTCAAATATACATTTAATTTGTATACCCTGTAGCTTTAGAATCAAGGCAAAGTTGGTTCCGGTTTCAGTCACTTCTTTGGCCACGTTCGCATGGGTCAAACCAAAACACCCTAACGACTAACCAAATAGAGCCTCCCACAATGCAGGTGATGGCTGCATGGTGCAGTTGGTGAAAAGCGACTTGAAGGCGACTTCATCAAAAACTACATTACATACATCTTGTGATTAAAGGTCAAGTTCACATAGTCGACATGTGATACAATTTTTATACCCATAATGCAACACACTTTGAAAGACAGCGACCAACGACGGTCACCGTCTTGACAAAAGTGTTCCGCTCGAATGCAACCATTGTGGGCCAGGAAAATAGGACCAAATACTTTAATACACAAGAAGTGACTTTGTCCAAATGACTTCTTCCAATTGGGGGACTAAGTACATAAAGTGCTTTCATTTCTAAATGGTAAAATAGATGTGTATGAAAATACACTAAAATAAAAGGGGACATTCTGTACTGTATGGAACATTTGATCTCAAATCCAAAATGGTAGAGAGTACAGAGCCGTATGGTAAAGAGTACAGAGCCGTATGGCAGAGAGTACAGAGCCGTATGGTAGAGAGTACAGAGCCGTATGGTAGAGAGTACAGAGCCGTATGGTAGAGAGTACAGAGCCGTATGGTAGAGAGTACAGAGCCGTATGGTAGAGAGTACAGAGCCACATTTCACTGTCCAAAAACATACGGAGGGGAGGGCATGTCACAACCTCTCAAGCATTTGGATTACACAAGACGAAGGTCATAGCGGATACTTACTGCTATAGTAACCACTGTTCTATCAGCGAAGGCAGTCATCACCACCTTCTGTAAGATGCTTTCCTGTGGGCACAAACACGAAGTCAGAAGACGACTAGGAAACGTTTACAACATGATAGACTTACAGCCGTGACTCTTACGCACAGGGTTCACTGTACCTACAACAACAACAAAAAAGTCAAATAGTTTGGGCCTTCACTATTTCATTAAAACAGGTTCTATATTACGTTGTGTGTGTTAAACACAAGTAATACCGGTGAGTTCACATGATTATTAGAGTCAACAGTTAGAGGCTCACTGTCGGTTTAATGATTCCCTAGTTAACATTATCAACAGCAGAATTTCCACCGAAACCTATCTCCCATTTAAGATATGCTCCATTTCCCCAGGGTTACCGCTGCGCTACTGTGAGCCAGTGTAGGCCTGTCACTGTGACAGGAAATTTAAGTGTGTGTTTGTGAATGTGCTCGCGTACGTGTGTGTGTGCAGCCAGCGTGCTGCAGTGAAAGGAACCTATTTTGGAAGCCCCATTACCTCCCTCCTACTGATTCCCCTCAGGTTCTCTTATACTCCCACCCCCTTTAAATGCATACCTCTATTCTCCCCGTTCATCTTTAGAATCAATTACTTTATCCTCTCGTTGTCACTCAACATCTCCCCTCCTCCCCCTTTGCCGTTCACCCACCCTCAGCCTCCTCCACTCGCACTCTCTCCTCTCCCCTCCCAACTCATCCTCTGCCTTCCCATTCCACCTCATCTCGTCCTTTTGCCAACCTGCCACACACACACACGTCTCACCGTGGCCATGTCTATAGAGGCTGTGGCTTCGTCCATGATGAGGATGCTAGACTTCCTGACGAAGGCTCTGGCCAGACAGAAGAGCTGTCTCTGGCCCTGGCTGAAGTTCTCCCCTCCCTCTGTCACTGTGGCGTCTGCAACACAACAAATATTAATCGCCATAATACTAGACTTACTGCACGATACATATCTTTAGCCCGAGAGAACAGTTGTATTGCAATGACATTACGTGATCTACAAAACATCACAGAAATATTGGTAGACTTGTGCTCAACCCCATGAACATGGATTTGTCAAATGAATTGACCTTTTTTCTGGCTGGCCAATGATAAATATCAAATCAAACATTTAGCAACATTCCGTCTCTACATCTCTCTGTCACTGTCCAGTGTGCATAGCCACCACACACACACACACACACACACAGACATTCTGATATTTCTTGTTTCTTTTTTCCTTCTTTCTTGGGTTCCCTTGTGAATTAGTATTGTACTGCTGGATGTAGGAACACAAGCATTTCGCTGCACCTGCTTTAACATCTTTGACACACTTTCTCCGTCGTAACTTGAGTACATCATGTGCGATAATTTCCTGCAGCCATTAGTCAGCGACAGCAGAAATACTCTCTCTCTCTCTCTCTCTCACTCTCTAACGTTTGGAGCTAGCTGCCCTAACATCTTACAGCCACGATACAGAATGTACTCTAGGCTAGAGCTAGCTGACACATCCAACTGATCAGACAATGGGTGAGAGGAACGAGAGATTGGTCAAGGAACCACTGCTCTCAAACCACCTTCATCTATCTTAACCAACTAGCAGGATTTATCTGGGGTCAAGTCAGAGCGGTTGCTGCACTGATATACTGCTTTCCAAATCACACAGTATATAATGTTGTTGAGACTGATACATCTAAATCTCGTTAGGCTTCAGCTCTCAGCTCATATCTCTGAACGATCTACGGTAGAACTTCAGAGCACGCACGCACACTTACCCAGTCCTCCTGGTAGGGTCTTGACTACAGGTTTTAGCTGAGCGATGTCCAGAGCCTCCCACAGCATGTCATCAGTAGCCTTCATCTCTGGGTCCAGGTTAAACCTGATGATCACACACACACACTGACAGAGTTATACACTCAGCGACAACAAAAAGGTTCTTGACAGAGGTGAGGGTGATGTGTAAGCCTTTTTTGGGGCATATCAGGAAGTGGGTTTTAACTGCTGTGATGGTTGTGAAGGACCATCCTGTTCTTTCCCTCTCTACCACGATTTCCTTTATTCCATGAAATGCTACACTTAAAGAGGTACTGCAATTTTACGCCACACTACAGGCAACTGGTTGCAGTGAAAGTACGGTAAACAACAACCAGTTACTGAATGTTGTGTATTTGGGGCGACAGGTGGTGGTTGGACAAGTAACCGAACCGAACTGACTTGCCTAGTTAAATAAAGGTCCAATTAAAAAATGTGTGCCAACTGTCAATGGAAGGGTTGTACCACTTTAAGTGGTTGACATTTTAACAATGTCAGTTCTGCGATTATTGTAAGAACATGTGACAATAAAGAGCTGCACTGTGAAGAGGTTACTGTGCATTACATCACCGTAACTTAATGGCAGTTAGTTGCATGGAAGTAGCTGCAACTTTTGCATAAACTAACTAGCAACCAGTTATTTGAATATCCAGTAACTGCTAGTAACTTAGTTACAACTAGCTGCCAGTACCCTCCTGTACTTTCATTGAACTTTTTTGATTACGAGCTAGCTTAACATTAGTTGACAACTACTAAGTTTTTTTTGTGGTGAGCACACATCTTGGTTGACAGCAAACTGACTTTCCTGTCACACCATTTGGTCAGTGAGCATGACATAGATCAGCACATTAAATTAATGTGAAATTTACAATAGCTACTTGCAGCCAGCTGACAGTACATTTTTGCAAAATAAATATGAACTTCCTGGTGACCAACTGCCATTAAGTTACTGGAAAATTAACAGTGCAGCTCTTGATTGTCACACACTCTTACAAAGATTGTTGACCTGGGAGTGGACAAATTAACCGTCATCAACATAACAATAAACCCACTTAAACTGGTACAAAACTTCCACTAATGGTTGGTACAAATACAATATATTTTAGACCACCCCTCCCCAAATATGCTAATTTGGGGGCATGCCCCCACCTACATTTCAAAGTGCAGTAATGACTGCATGTTAATCACTTTCTATGAAACTCATATACATTATACAGCATTATACATGTACTCATAATGCACTATGCTGCAGTGATAATGCAGTATAAGCATACTTACAGACACAGAAAGACTCATATAGACTCAATTCCGCACACCAATACTCCTAATGCATTATAAGTATAATCATAATCACTTATAATGTACAGCAACATAGTGCTTCATAATTGCTGGTCCCTTTTTCAGTTCCATCAGTGTGATGAGTTTCTAACGTTTTTTTGTTGTCAGTGAGCAGTCAAATCATTGTTACTGCATCAGAATCTTTTTTGTATGGTGTGTTATAGCATACTATAAAGTTATATTTGATTGCTTTAGGTAAAGTGATGAAATGCCTAAAGCAAACAGATAATACACCATAAGCTGTTATGTTATGATCATCAGAAAAAAATGTAAAAATATGCACCTCCAACAGAAAGTATCGAAGGAAAAAAGGAACGTGCCCGACTCTCGGATGTTCCCACGGTGATTTAATCAGACACAATAACAACAACGTTTTCGATTCGAGTTGGATCTTCGTCAGGTCAAAAAAACATTTTGAAATAAACTCAAGAGGCATGTACTGTACAGTCGGGTCAATTGAATACATATAATATATGAACCTCACCAAAAAAATATTACACGGTACACATACTGTACAGTACATTCAGAAAGTATTCACACCCCTTCCTTGCCTTTTTCCACATTTTGTTGTGTTACAGCCTGAATAAAATAGATACATTTTGTCCCTGGCCTACACACAACACTGTCAAAGTGGAATTGAAATGAAAAGCTGAAATTTCAGGAGTTAAAATGCACATTACAAGTCACATAATAAGTTGCATGTACTCTCTTTGTGTGGAATAATAGTGTTTAACATGACTTTTTGAATGAAAACCTCATCTCTGTACCCCACACATACAATGATCTGTTAGGTCCCTCTGTCGAATTTCAAACACAGATTTAACGACAAAGACCAGGGAGGTTTTCCAATGCTTCGTAAAGAAGAGCACCTATTGGTTTAATGGTAAAAAAAGCAGACATTGAATATCCCTTTGAGCATGGTGAAGTTATTAATTACACTTTGGATGGTGTATCAATACACCCAGTCACGACAAAGATGCAGGCGTCTTTCCTAACTAACTAAGTTGCTGGAGAGGAAGGAAACCATTTAGGTATTTCACCATGAGGCCAATGGTGACTTTAAAACAGTTACAGAGTTTAATGGCTGTGATAGGGGAAAACTGAAGATGGATCAACAACATTGTAGTTACTCCACAAGGAAGCCTGTACAGAATACAAATATTCCAAAACATGCATTCTGTTTGTAAAATGGCACTAATGTAATACTGCAAATAATTTGGCAAAGCAATTCACTTTTTGTCCTGAATACAAATTGTTATGTTTGGGGCAAATCCAATGCAACACATTACTGAGTACCACGCTATATATTTTCAAGCATAGTTGTGGCTGCGTCATGTTATGGGTATGCTTGTAATCATTAAGGACTGGGGAGTTTTTCAGGATAAAAAATAAACTAAATGGACATAAGCACAGGCAAAATCCAAGAGAAGAAGCTGATTCAGTCTGCTCTCCACCAGACACTGGGAGATTCACCTTCAGCAGGACAATAACCTAAAACACAAAGCCAAATCTAAACTGTAGTTGCTTATCAAGAAGAAAGTGAATGTTCCTAAGTTTTGACTTAACTTCTTGCTCCTACTTGAGATGTCTGCGTCTCAAGTAGGCACCTGGAAATGCAAATGCGCTATGCTAAATGCTAAATGTACTCGTTAAAACTCAAACGTTCATTAAAATATACATGTAGGGTATTGAATTAAAGCTACACTCGTTGTGAATCTAGCCAACAAGTCAGATTTTTAAAATGCTTTTCGGCGAAAGCATGAGAAGCTATTATCTGATAGCATGCACCCCCCAAAATACCAGCACGACACGTAAACAACAGATTTTGCGGTAGCCGGCGCTACCCAAAACGCAGAAATAAAATATAAAACATTAATTACCTTTGATGATATTCTTTGTTGGCACTCCTATATGTCCCATAAACATCACAAATTGGTCTTTTTCCCGATTAAATCCGTCCATGAATGCCCAAAATATCCATTTGTATGGCCTGTCTGCATCACGAAAAAAGCTCTCTTCCAACACGCAACGTCATGTTTAAAAATGATATAAGTTGCCTATATTCTTTGACAAAAAACTTCAACCTACTTTTATAACCCAACTTTAGGTATTTGTAAACGTTAATAAGCGATCAAATTGATCACTGGGCAATCTGTATTCAATAGCAGCTACAAAAGAAAACAGTGTCCATTTTTCAATCTTCCAAAATCGATTGAGGTAGGCTGGATGGAATCAAGGATCTATTCGTAATGTCTCAATGGATTTTTGTCAATGAAAATGACGTTTTTGGCGACATCGTGTGGAAGCTGTAGGAATTGCATCCGTCTCCATATTAAATTTGGTTTCCTTTAAATAATCCATGAAAGGGGCGCATGGATACTTTTTTCAGATTTCAGTGAGCAGTTTTTCTTGCGCTTTTCGATGAAACACACGCTCTGTTATAGTCACAGTCGTGATTTAACCAGTTTTAGAAACTTCAGAGTGTTTTCTATCCACACATACTAATCATATGCATATACTATATTCCTGGCATGAGTAGCAGGACGCTGAAAAGTTGCGCGATTTTTAACAGAATGTTCGAAAAAGGAGGGGGTAGGATAAAGAGGTTTTTAAATCTACTTGAATTTTCAAAAGAATAATAGGCAAATGTTGCACAGTCCTGGTGTGGAAAGCTCTTAGAGACTTACCCAGAAAGACTTAATGCTGTAATCCACATATGTCAGAGTCAAGGCCCGCGGGCCACATCCGGCCCGCAAGAAGGTTTTTTACGGCCCCTGGGATGATCTTGATTTATTATTAGAACCGGCCCGCAGCAAGCCGGCAGCCCGCAGATCTTTTACACGCACCAATACTACATTTCCCACAATGCAAAGGTGACGCACCGAGCAGTAGGCTGCTTCATTTCAATATTTATTGGCACAGCAGTCGTCAGCATCACAGTAAAATTAACTTTCAGATACCCATCAAAAATGGCAAAACGGAAGGTGGATACTGAGAACCGGGGGTTTCAAACAAGGTGGGAGTCGGAGTATATGTTCACGAAGGTAGCTGGAAAACCTGTGTGTCTTCTGTGTGGAGAAAGTGTGGCGGTACTGAAAGAGTATAATCTGAGACGACATTATGAAACGAAACACGCGGACAAAAACAAGAATATGGACATGGAACAAAGGCTACAAAAGGCAGAGGAATTAAAACGAGGCCTCAAATCTCGACAGGCTCTGTTCAAAAAAGCCAAATCACAAGGCCAGGCTGCTGTCAAGGCCAGTTTTATTTTGGCAGAAGAGATCGCTAAATCAGCCCGGCCATTTACGGAGGGGGATTTCATCAAAAACTGCATGATTAAAGTTTGTGACGAAGTTTGCCCAGAAAAAAGGCAACTCTTTTTAAATGTGAGTCTGAGCAGAAACACCATTGCCGAGAGAGTAGACCAGTTGTCCATCAATCTAAAAGAGCAGCTTGTGAAAAAGGGAAAAGATTTTATTGCATATTCCTTGGCTGTGGATGAGAGCACCGACATTTCTGACATTGCCCAGTTGTCAATTTTCATCCGCGGAGTGGACTCCAACCTAAGCGTGACAGAGGAGTTTTTGGCTTTACGTCCTATGCATGGCACAACTACGGGGCATGATTTGTATGAAGAGGTGTCAAGATGTGTAAATGAGATGGAGCTGCCTTGGGAAAAACTCGTGGGTTTGACAACCGACGGAGCACCTGCGATGTGTGGACACAGGAGCGGACTGGTGGCGAAGATACGGGAAAAGATGCAAGAGGAAAACGCGACAGGTGAGCTGACAGCTTATCATTGTATCATACACCAGGAAGCGTTGTGCGGTAAAGCCTTGAAAATGGAGCATGTAATGAGCATCATCACGCGCACAGTTAACTTTATCAGAGCCAAAGGTTTGAATCACCGCCAGTTCAAGGCATTTCTGACGGAGTTAGAAACGGAGCATGGTGATTTGCCTTATCACACAGAGGTGCGATGGCTAAGCCAGGGAAAGGTGCTTCAAAGATGTTTCGAGCTTCGTGAGGAGATTTGTCTGTTCTTGGACAGCAAAGGGAAAGACACAACACAACTCCGAGACGAAATGTTTCTGTGTGAAATGGCTTTTCTGTGTGACATTACGAGTCATCTGAATGCAATAAACTTGCAGCTGCAGGGTCGGGATCGTGTCATCTCTGATATGTACAGTACAGTGAAGGCATTTAAAACCAAACTGACTCTGTGGGAGACGCAGATGCGGAAAGAAAATTTGAGCCACTTTCCCAGCTGCCAGACCATGAAAGAGAAGCTCTCTACCAGTGCGTTCCCGAGCACACAGTTGGCTGATAAAATAGGTATGCTTGCCGCTGACTTTCGACGCCGATTTGCTGACTTTGAAGCACAAAAAAGCAGGTTGGAACTGCTCGGTAACCCATTTGCTGTTGACGTGGAAAGCTCACCACCAAACCTCCAAATGGAGTTGATTGACCTCCAATGCAATGATGCACTGAGGGCAAAATATGCGGCAGTGGGTGCTGCGGAGTTCGCCCGTTTCCTCCCCGGCACAATGCCCCAGCTGCGCATCCAGGCTGCTCAAACGTTGTCTATGTTTGGCAGCACATACCTGTGTGAACAACTGTTTTCTTTGATGAACCTGAACAAAACATCACACAGAAGTCGACTTACTGCTGAACACCTCCACTCAATTCTGAGGATTTCTTCAGCTCAGAGCCTTACCCCGAACATTGATGAACTTGTGGAAAAGATGGGACACCACCAAGTATCACCCTCAACCTCAAACAAGTGAACATTACTGTGCAATCACATATTTAGAGTTTTTACTCAGTTCAAGTTTAAAAGTTAAAATTTAATATTTGTTTTCACTGCATGTTACTTCTCCTTAAACAAAGTGTTGTTTTTGATTAATAGATTTTTGCACTTTATTTTTTTGTATTTCAATCCAATTATATTTTAAAAATATTTCAGTTGAGTGGATGATAGAAAATTGCTATTATTGTTTTTTCTTTGAAGTAAATTTAGCCCACTTTTGCTAAAATAGAAAATATAGTCTACTGATGGTGCCTTGAATACCGGTTTCTTTCATTTAATGTTCATGTTATGGGGATATTTATATAAAGGAAATTTGTCTTTTGTGTCTGTTGAAAATTAAAGATTACTGACAGAGCCATAAGAAAATATTGCTTTATTTATCTGATCATATTGTAATATATTTGTTAGGTTTTCAGTAGGTTCAATTAGGTTCACTAGACTATATGCGTCATTTAAAAATTTTTCAATGAACATTCGAACAGTCCGGCCCTCGTCTTGTAGCTGATTTTTTTATTTGGCCCTCCGTCCATTTGACTTTGACACCCCTGCTGTAATCGCTGCCAAAGTTGCTTCTACAAAGTATTGACTCAGGGGTGTGAATACTTATGTAAATGAGATATTTCTGAATTTCATTTTCAATACATTTGCTAAAATGTCTAAAAATATGTTTTCACTTTGTCATTATGGGGTATTGTGTGTACAGGTGAGACAAATAAAATAATTGAATCCATTTTGAATTCAGGCTGTAACACAACAAAATGGGGAATAAGTCAAGGGGTATGAATACTTTCTGAAGGCACTGTAAGTACCTAACAGTGTGTGCCGTAAGTGTATCTGAAGTATTTTATAACTGTAGAACCTGTCATTGGTTCTACCTGGAACCAGAGGGTTCTTCATGAGAGAGTTCTAAATGGAACTCAAGTGTTTTGGCAAGTGTCCCATTCCACTCATTCCAGGTTCTGTGGGTATTTGCTCCTCCCTTGCACTTGATTGATTAATTATGGTCACTAATTAGTATGGAACTCCCCACACCTGGGGGTCTAGGTCTTAATTGAAAGGAAAAAACTAAAACCTGCAGATATTTGGCTCTCCATGGAATGAGTTTAACACCCCTACCCTACAGGGACAAAATGAAGAACCTTTTTTGGTACAAACTAGCACTTTGTATTTTGATATTATTTTGGTACAAACTAGCACCTTGTATTTTGAGAGTGTATGATTGGATGAGTAGTACTATCTCATAGCAGGAATTGATACAGTATAACCTATAGGTATACTTCAAATCACACTCATGTGCAGTGTCAAACGAGTCTGCATTATTTACTGTACATGCCTCACAAGGATGTTTTAATCATTTTATCCCATTCATAAAGAAATCTGATTCTTTTCTGTTGTCTGATTGTGTCATTTTGGGCTTCTCCTGAATTTGCTTGATAGGGTGACAGTACTGCAGCACCCAACCCTAAATGATTCCCTTTCTGTTTAGCTTGGTGCAAGACTTTTGAGCGGTCCAAAAATAAATCACTACAGTTGAGTTTTTCCGAGGGGCATCCTGCTCTCAGACACTTCCTAAGATAACTGCGATTGAAGTTGTCCAATTGACCCAGATACAAGTGAGAGTAGCTTCCATCTCTCATTTCCTCTCCTAAAACAACTCACACTAGGCACTAGGCAGTGTTTTTACAGGAGCACAGCACAAGGTGGTTTAAAACCTCAATACATTAGGCTCAACTACCTATGTTCGTCTCAAGGTTCTTCACTCTTGGGGATGCAGGCTTTTGTTCCAGCCTAGCCATAAAAACACCTGAATCAGCTAATCAAGGTTTTGATTATGAGTTGATCGGTTGAATTATTTGTAATGGTGCTAGCCACACTGAAGACAATGTGGCCCTCCAGAACCAAGACCTCTGATCTAGATGGAACCGTAGTGTGAGGATTCTCTTACCGGATTGTTCCGCTGAATAAGATGGGGTCCTGGAGGATGATGGAGAATCGAGACCTCAGGGTCTGCAGAGGCAGCTTGGCGATGTCAATGTCATCTATGATGATACGCCCTGTTGGGAGAGTTGATTAGCTATGTTGGATTGACCCAGTCAAGCACAGGAGCTTATCGGGAACTTTAGTTTTAGAGTCGTAACAGTAGGCAGTGTTTACCCTCGAACATGTCGACCATGCGAAAGAAGGCCAGGGAGAAGGAAGACTTCCCACTTCCTGTCCTGCCACAGATCCCCACCTGGAAACCAAAGGAAGTCTGTTTCATCTTCATCGCCACGACACAAGACTACAGTCTAAATTCTCGACTCCCTTCCTTCCAATTAGCTCTATGCTACCTTCTGCCCAGGGCTGATGTGTGCGTTGACTTGTTTGAGGACAGGTTTCAGGGTGGCGTCGTAACGCACACTCAGGTTCTCAATCTGAATCTCCCCTTGCTGTGGCCAGCCATCCGGCACCTGAGATGCAGCTAGAGGGAGAGAGGGGGAGAGATAGGAGAGAGAGAGGAAAAGCAGAAGAGATAACTGCTCTGTGGCGACTAGGTACGGTGAGGTTGGGATGTCCCATGTTCCACAGGAGTAATCCTTTACTCCAGGACTTGAGCATGCCTGGGATATACTGTAGGCAGTGGTTAAATTGAGCCAGAGCTACACAGTTTGGGCTGGAGTGAGGGTTAGGTTTAGACTTAAGGGTTCAGGTCAGCGCATGATTAGGGTTAGGGTTGAACCTGGATGTGGATAGGAAACTACGGTTAGCGTAAGGGTTGGGGCTGGACCTAAGATGTGGTACGGTACTCACTGAGCAGTCCTTCGTAGTTCTCAGGCTCAGTCTGCAGCAGACCATTGATTCTCTTGACTGAACCCAGCTGAACCTCCATGTCTGCCAGGTTACGAACCATCCAGTTCAGGTAGTTGGACACCTGGGACACAGAGACACAGTCCAATCAGACAACCTCGTTATGGACCTGCAGAGAGACAGGTACTGTAACGAAGGTGGAGACATGAGTTTCACTAAATTAGGGTCTTGACCTCAGTCCTTTCATCAAGAAATGTGACTATATTAGAGATTAGACCTCACACACACAAAAAACAGAACGGTCCTCACCATGAGTGCATAGGTGAGACCTAGTCCTACCAGGCCAGTGGAGAGGTGGTTATACAGAGAGTTAGAGATGGAGGCCACAGCTGCTATCAGAACCACACAGGCACCTATGTACTCCTACAGTATAGAGAAACAGCATAATAGTGAACATACAGACCCTGATGTATCCTAGTGTACAAAGCAACAGCATAATAGTGAACATACAGACCCTGATGTATCCTAGTGTACAAAGCAACAGCATAATAGTGAACATACAGACCCTGATGTATCCTAGTGTACAAAGCAACAGCATAATAGTGAACATACAGACCCTGATGTATCCTAGTGTACAAAGCAACAGCATAATAGTGAACATACAGACCCTGATGTATCCTAGTGTACAAAGCAACAGCATAATAGTGAACACACACACACTTATATACTCCATGGAGAGAAGACAAACCGTTAACACACAGGTACCCATTTAGTGCCATAGGAAAAAAGGGAAGAAAAAAAATCTGTATCAAATCCATATCATCCTGTCATACTCAAAATTCCCATAGAGGAAACAGTCACCCAATAAAATGTGAGAAAACATGGAACAACTTGATCAGCACGGGCCATACAAGTCAAGTAGAGTAGACTATAGTATAGAGGAGAGCTCATTACCATGCGGACCTCTAGCCAGCGATTGGCTGCTGTGAGAAAGAGGGAGGCGATGTTGTTGGCATCAGTGAACTCCAGTAACCTCTGTCTGAACTTGGGCTCATACCTGGGAGGAGAGAACCATTGAGTAATATGTATAAGTGGCGAAACACACAAACTCCTAGCTGTTGCTGTCAAAATGGATGAGTTTAAAAAAATCTTTACTTGAAGGCCCGGATGGTGGTGAGGCCCTCCACTGTCTCTGAGAAGTGGGACAGGAGAGGGAGCTGGGTACTATCCTCCAACTGCTGGAGGTCCCTGACCAGGGAGGGAAAGAAAGAAAGAAAGAAAGAAAGAAAGAAAGAAAGAAAGAAAGAAAGAAAGAAAGAAAGAAAGAAAGAAAGAAAGAGCAGATGGAGAGAGGGAGAGAGGAAGAGAGAGAGCAGATGGAGAGAGGGAGAGAGCAGATGGAGAGAGGGAGAGGGAGATACAAGATAAATAAACAGACAAAAGGGGGATATACTGTAACTACTGAATACATAGCAGCAAAACAAGTGACAAAATCCTAAACCAAGGGCTCACCTAGAAGCGACCCGGAAGTACTTCTGTATGAAGTAGCAGGCGATGGCCAGAGGCACCAGAGCAATGAGGAACACAGGGGTCACGTAGGAGATGACCCCCAGGGCCGACACACACAGCAGGGTGGAGCGACTCAGACACTCCAGGGTGGCAGGGATGTGCTGGGGACACAACCACCAATGAAACATTACATTACTACCATCTACCAGGAAAAGCAAGCAAAGGGTTCAGAGGCTGAAGCTACTGCCACAGCCATGAGGACAAATAGGAATTTGAAAGCTCCAAGGCAGTATGGTGGTGGCTATTGCCACTGTTAACACACAGAGAACGGTGGTGCTGAAATACCTGGTCTATGGTGTTGGTGTCAGAGGAGAACCTGTTGAGGATGCTGCCCAGGGGAGTGGTCTCAAACAGCCTGGAGGAGACAACCACATACTGTAGATACACCTAAGAGTTATATTTACAGTAGATTATTATACCTGAAAGGTACAGTTGAAGTCGGAAGTTTACATACACTAGGTTGGAGTCATTAAAACTTGTTTTAAAAAAAAAAAAATGTAACTCTGTTTATTAAGTTTTGAACATACACACACACAGACAAGACAAGACAAAGCAATATAAATAATATACTCAACTAGAAAAAATAATAAAAATAAAATAAAAAATACAAAGAAAAATACAAAGAAAAAAATAGCTTTAAAGATACCATACTTTAGACAAGTTAAACACACCAGGCAGAAGGCTACAGAGGTTAAAGGGGCAATCTATAGTACAGGGACAGGGCAAACATCTCACCATTGTTCCTGTAAACAGTCAAGGGATAAGGGTGGAGAAATGCAACCACTCACAGAGAGTCATGGCCACAGACCGACCATCCACTGGACAAAAAAAAAGTTTACAATGCTTTAAAATAAAAAATGATTATTCATGTAGGCGTGAACAAAATGTAAAAATAACTGGGAAAAACAAGCTCACACTTCAGTCTCTGCCTGGGCAAGATGAACAAGGCATCTGCGGACCACAATCAATAAGCACATGGATCTTAATGCCCCCCCCCCCAGCAAAAAACACAGAGAGAAACTCCAACCCTTAAGTCACAGACTTATTTTAGTATTAATTGGAATGCCATCAGAGGATGGACTGTTTAAAGTAAGACCGGAATGGAGCCCAAGCCTCATTAAACAGTTTGGGGTTCCCACGTGAATTGAATTGAATTTTTTCTAGTTTCAGAGAGCACAACACAACCCTCACCCAATATTTATAAGATGGGGAAGCTGCCATCTTCCAGTTCTGTAGTATTAGCCGTCTAGCTAAAAGAGTTGTATAAGCAACAGTGTCCGACTGGATTCTTGATAGGGGGGTACCCATGGGCAGTACTCCAAAAAGGGCTGTAAGGGGAGACGGCTCTATAACAGTGTCATATATATCAGAGAAACATTTAAATATTAATTCCCAGAAACCTGACAGTTTATGACAGCCCCAAAACATATGCAACAGTGTGGCTGGTTCCACCTTACATCTGACACAGGTAGGATCAAAATCAGAGAATATTCTTCCAAGTTTGGCCCCCGACCAGTGGATACGGTGAACCACCTTGAATTGAATGAGGCTGTGTCTAGTGCTAAAAGAGGACGAGTGCACCCTGTGCAGTACAGATTCCCAGACGTCTTCCCCAAGTTCCTCCCCCAAATCCTTTTCCCATCGAGTCTTTAAAGGCACCAAAGAAGGGTTCTGTAAGTCATGAATGATTGCATATACATCTGAAATTGCGCCCCTAGGAAGCTTGTTCAGCTCCAAGATGCTCTCTATAGCTGTATTCGCAGGCCTATTGGGAAATCCAGGTGTGTTAGCCCTGACAAAGTTTCTAGTCTGGAGATAGCGGAAAAAGTGGGATTGGGGGAGATTGAACTTTTCCTGCAGCTGAGAAAAAGAGGCAAATGTACCATCAAAGAATAATTGGGCTAGCGAGGAAAGGCCTAGTGAGTGCCAAATGCCAAAAGCCCCATCATTCAAAGATGGAGGAAATAAAATGTTCTGATTGATTGGGCCTGATAGAGAAAAGCCTCGGAGGCTAAAGGCTAAACGGAACTGATTCCAAATTTTAAGAGACTGCTTTACAATTGGGTTGGCACACCTTTTGCCTAGGGACACTGGGAGAGACGAGCACAGCACAGAGGAAAGTTCTGCAGGTTTACACGATTCAGACTCCATCTGGACCCAGAGAGGTCTAGGGCCAGTAGGATCAGTCTGCAGCCAGTACAGAACGGCTCTAAAATTTGCAGCCCAGTAGTATGTCTGAAAATTTGGTAGAGCTAAACCCCCCAATAGGCTTCTGTAGATGTTTTCTACCAATCCGTGGTACCTTGCCATCCCAAATAAAATGCATGAATGTTTGATCCAGTGAAATAAAAAAAGATTTTGGAATAAAAATGGGTAAACATTGAAATAAATATAAAAATTTGGGCAACACATTCATTTTAATGACATTAATCCTTCCGATAAGAGAAAGGGGTAGCGAATTCCAAAAAGTAAAAGATTGTTTCAATCTGTCTGCTAGAGCAACAAAGTTTTCCTGAAACAAATTTGAATATTTCCTTGTCACTTTTACTCCCAAGTAAGTGAATTGATCCTGGACAATCCTAAACTGAGAACTTGTGAAAGAGCACTTTAAAGCAGCCTTGTTTACCGGAAAAAGCTCACTCTTGCCTAGATTCAGCTTGTACCCTGAGATTGATCCAAACTTTTTAAGAACAGATAGGGCACGTGGCAATGAGGTATCGGGATTGGAGATAAACAAAAGGAGGTCGTCAGCATATAGCGAGACTTTCTGTTCTCAGCCCGCCCTGATTATGCCTTGAATGGCATCATCAGAGCGTAGTGCAATGGCGAGAGGCTCGATTGCCAAAGCAAACAACAAGGGGGAGAGTGGGCAACCCTGTCTGGATCCGCGGTGCAAGGGAAAATAGTCAGAGGACAAGTTATTAGTCCGTACCGAAGCCATGGGGGAAAAATAAAGAATCTTTATCCACGCAATGAATTTGGGGCCAAAGCCAAATCTATAAAGGGCAGCTGTTAGGTAATCCCACTCAACGCGGTCAAACGCTTTTTCGGCATCAAGTGAGACCACCACCTCCGGGTCCCCCGACGCTGGGGAGTACAGTATATTCATAAGGCGCCTAATATTGAAAAATAAATGCCTATTTCTCACAAAGCCAGTCTGGTCAGAGTGTATTACTTGGTGTAGCGAGCCTTCCATACGGATGGCTAAAAGCTTAGCTAGGATTTTGTAATCACAGTTTAAAAGCGAGATTGGGCGATAGGATCCACATTCCAGGGGATCTTTGTTTTTCTTTAGTAGTAATGAAATTGAAGCCTGATAAAGACTAGGCGGCAGCTTTGAAGTATTGAGGCACTCTGCAAATAGTCGGGACAAGAATGGGCAAAGCAGACCAGAAAACGTCCTGTAAAATTCGGTTGGAAAACCGTCCGGACCCGGTGATTTACCACTTTTCATTGCGGACACTGCTGTTGCAATCTCCTCAAGCGTAAATTCTTCTTCTAGACAGTCATGGGAGTCTGTATCAATTGAAGGCATATTCAAGCCATTAAAGAAGGAGTCAATCAGCAAAGGGTCTTGATGGGATTCAGAGGTGTATAGCGCAGAGTAAAATTGTTTAAATTGATCATTGATCTCTTTATGTATAACTGTGGTGGCACCAGACGGGGTCCTTATTTGTGGGATTAGCCGTGAGGCCTCAGATTTACGGATCTGATGTGCAAGGAGTTTACTGGCCTTGTCGCCTTGTTCATAGACTTTGTATCGAGCTCGCAAGAGTAACTGTTCAGCTTGCCTGGTAGAAAGCTCATCAAATTCAGATTGGAGTAGTTGGCGCTCTTTATGCAGATCAGAGGAAGGATCTGTAGCATACTTCTCATCCAATGTGGCTATGGACTCGCTCAGGTCCCGAAGTCGCTGGGAGCGAACTCTGTTTTGGTTGGCTGTATAAGAAATCATTTGGCCACGTAGGTATGCTTTGAGAGACTCCCATATGGTAGAGCGGGACATACCTGGTGTTGAATTAGTTTCTAGGAATAAGGCAATTTCAGAAGAAATGAAATTGACAAACTCCTTATCTGAGAGTAAAATGGGGTTGAGACGCCATTGATAACACCTAGGAGGTCGCTGGGGAAACTCTAGTTCAAGCACTAATGGTGAATGGTCAGAGATAACAATACTCTCGTAAGTACACTGCCGAAGGTTAGGCAGAAGTTTTTTGTCCAAAAAGAAGTAATCAATCCGGGAGTATGTTTGATGAACATGAGAATAAAAGGAATACTGTCTATCTGTAGGATGTAGGAAACGCCAGGCCTCAAACATAGCATATTTCTGAAGAAAGGATTGAATAAGTAGGGCACATTTAGATGGGCCTGTATTTGTTTGTGAGGACTTGTCCAGAACTGGGGACATTTTACAGTTGAAATCCCCCCCTAAAATCAACAAATGAGAATCTAAATTGGGAATAGCAGACAGAAAGGAAGAAATTAAACTTGTGTCATCCCAATTGGGAGCATAAACACTAGCCAAAACAAGAGGGGTAGAAAACAGTTCACCAGTTACTATGACGTATCGTCCCTTAGGATCAGCAATAACCTCAGAAGCTACAAAGGGAGTAGCTTTATCAACCAGAATAGCAGCACCTCTTGATTTACTATGAAAGTTTGAGTGGAACACTTGACCAACCCAGTCCTTACGCATCCTAAAATGCTCACCAGTCCTCAAGTGAGTCTCTTGTAGAAATGCAATATTTGCATTCAAACCCTTTAAGTGTGTCAACACCCTCTTACGCTTCACCGGGTTGTTAACCCCTTTGGTATTCCAAGAAATGTACTTGATCGTATTATTTCGGCCACTCTGGGCATTCCCGTTATTCAACCCTGTCATTAGAGCATAGAATGGAAAAGCAATGAGCGCCCAAAACCCCCAGAATAACTTGTCTCAGAGTAATAATGTACGGTGGTAAATGTTTGGAAAAAGTACAGGAAAAAAAACAGAAAAAAAAACTAAAAAGACAGAATGACAACATTAGAACTGAACAATTCAACCTGCCCCCCCACCCCCTCCCCCCATCCCAGACAATACCTCCCCAAATGAGGTACAAGCCTAAATAGAACATGTTCTCTTCGCACAGTATGTCTGTGAGAGTGCGGTCTTAAACCTAAACCCACAGTCCCGCTCTTTAAAGTCGCGTTTTGTTAGTGGATCAAGCAGCAAAAAGAAAGATTTGTATGTATTTTTTTCAAATAAAAAAAAAGGCGAATCCCTTGTGCAAACGGAATGACAAAAGCACCACTTGTAGATGTATATAATTGTATTCCCCGTCTTATAACAGGCATTGAGAGAGAAAATAAATAAAATGTATAAAGGCTCTCAGCCAAAAATCTAATTTGAAGTAAGGAAATCGTAGTTAGACAATCAAAAATAATAGTAATTATAATAGTAGTCTAGTTGAAGCTGAGACAGCTTACAACCAATACCAAAAAAACTACGTGTGCGCAACGTTGAACGTTTGCTGGGCATAAATGACGCTCAAAACTTTTACAATTAAAGTGAGGCCCCAGAAACCGTGTAGCCTCGGGAGACATTTACTGTTTACTGGGTCCATGCAAACGGATGCAGTAAACAAATAACCAAAACTATTTTGAGTCACTGAGACAATGTGTAAACAAACTAAATAGGTGAGCGAGATAAGGCACGCACACTAGATGATCAAAATATTAGATCACATCAAATAAGCCTGAATGGTTTCACCAACTATACAAGACTAGCCTGTTATATCTAAACATAATTGTACCACAAGTGGGGTACTTACAATCCACACTGTGAGCATATTCAAGACTTCTTGATGTGACGTTGAATGTGAGCCATAGCCTCATCCGGAGATTCAAATGTGTGGTCTTTACCCTCATGAGATATCCATAAACGGGCCGGGAATCGCAGTCCATACTTCACACTTGGATGGTCGCGAAGTACTCGTTTGGCCTGTCCGAAAGCTGCGCGCTGCCTGGAAACAGTGGGGGAGTAGTCCTGGTAAATGGAAAAGCTCTGTCCTTGAAAGCTCAGAGTGGTATTGCGGGCTCTTCGGAGGATCTCCATCTTCTCATGAAAAAAGTGCACTCGAAGAATTATGTCACGGGGCCTCTCCCCATCCCGGGGCTTTGGGCGCAGCGACCGGTGGGCTCGATCAATCAGGGGCTTTTCATCTAAGGCAAGAACATCCTTCAGCAGCCCTGAAACGAAATCCGTGGCGCGATGGGACTCTGGGACTGATACAAGTCTCAGATTATTACGGCGAGAGAATCCCTCTAAACTCACACAGCTCTCCCTCACCTTTTTCAAATCCGCAGCTAGGCGTTTAACTTCAGTCTCCAGGGATGTAGTTAAATCGGATACATTAGTAGCGGAGGCCTCCAGTGCTGTAATCGTTGTAGTGTGTGACGCAGTTGTTGTTTTGAGTAATGTAATTGCCGGAACAGTCTCGTTCCGCAGGATGGTTAAATCTGCTTTTAAAGTATCAGAAACCTCCTGTATTCTGGCCTCAATCGTAGCAACCACCTGTGTTTTCATTTCAACTATCTCAGAGCGTAGTAGTTTGATGGCCTCGAGAATGTTCATTTCAGCGCCGCCAGGCCAAGCCGCGCCCCCGGGTAAAGTGTGCGTCCCCGGGCCCTCAGACTCAGGAGAGGGCGGTGATGAGAGCGGGTCTTGTAGGCCGGGTTTTCTCAAAGTCATGCTCTTGGCCTTATGTTTGGTCGACATGCTGACATTCGGAAGCAAAGTAGTCTTGGTTTTTACGGAAAGGGACCACCAAATTAATATTTGAAAATAAATACGGTTCTGCTGCAGAATTCACATAAACTTTAAGAATACCACGGGAGCAAACGGAGAACACGTCAGTCACACATGGCGTCCCCTACCATCCCCCTAAAACTTGTTTTTCAACCACTCCACAAATGTCTTGTTAACAAACTATAGTTTTGGCAAGTCGGTTAGGACATCTAGTTTGTGCATGACACAAGTCATTTTTCCAACAATTGTTTACAGATTATTTCACTTATAATTCACTGTATCACAATTCCAGTGGATCAGAAGTTTACATACACTAAGTTGACTGTGCCTTTAAACAGCTTGGAAAATTCCAGAAAATGATGTCATGGCTTTAGAAGCTTCTGATAGGCTAATTGACATCATTTGAGTCAATTGGAGGTGTACCTGTGGATATTTTTCAAGGCCTGCCTTCAAATTCAGTGCCTCTTTGCTTGACATCATGGGAAACTCAAAAGATATCAACCAAGACTTCAGAAAATAAATTGTAGACCTCAGCAAGTCTGGTTCATCCTTGGGAGCAATTTTCAAACGCCTGAAGGTACCACGTTCATCTGTACAAACAATAGTACGCAAGTCTAAACACCATGGGACCATGCAGCCGTCATACTGCTCAGGAAGGAGACGCGTTCTGTCTCCTAGAGATGAACATACTTTGGTGCGAAAAGTGCAAATCAATCCCAGAACAACAGCAAAGGACCTTGTGAAGATGCTGGAGGAAACAGGTACAAAAGTATCTATATCCACAGTAAAACAAGTCCTATATCGACATAACCTGAAAGGCTGCTCAGCAAGGAAGAAGCCACTGCTCTTAAAACCACCATAAAAAAGCCAGACTACGGTTTGCAACTGCACATGGGGACAAAGATCGTACTTTTTGGAGAAATGTCTTCTGGTCTGATGAAACAAAAATAGAACTGTTTGGCCATAATGACCATCATTATGTTAGGAGGAAAAAGAAGGAGGCTTGCAAGCCGAAGAACACCATCCCAACCGTGAAGCATGGGGGTGGCAGCATCATGTTGTGGGGGTGCTTTGCTGCAGGAGGGACTGGTGCACTTCACGAAATAGATGGCATCATGAGGGAGGAAAATTATGGGGATATTTTGAAGCAACATCTCAAGACATCAGTCAGGAAGTTGAAGCTTGGTCGCTTGGCCCAAATGGACAATGACCCCAAGCATACTTCCAAAGTTGTGGCAAAATGGCTTAAGGACAACCAAATCAAGGTATTGGAGTGGCCATCACAAAACCCTGACCTCAATCCTATAGAAACGTTGTGGGCAGAACTGAAAAAGCGTGTGTGAGCAAGGAGGCCTACAAACCTGATTCAGTTACACCAGCTCTGTCAGGAGGAATGGGCCAAAATTCACCCAACTTATTGTGGAAAGCTTGTGGAAGGCTACCCAAAACATTTGAGCCAAGTTGAACAATTTAAAGGCAATGCTACCAAATACTAATTAAGTATGTAAACTTCTGACCCACTGGGAATGTGATGAAAGAAATAAAAGCTGAAATAAATCATTGTCTCTGCTAATATTCCGACATTTCACAATCTTAAAATAAAGTGGTGATACTAACTGACCCAAAACAGGGAATTTTTACTAGGATTAAATGTCAGGAATTGTGAAAAAAGGAGTTTAAATATATTTGGCTAAGGTGTACGTAAACTTCCGACTTCAACTGTATGTTTTAAAGCTCATCTGTACCACCTTGAGTAGAAAAAGCTGATGTCACATCAGCAATGTTTCTGTTACAAATTCTATTCCTCTGAGGATTTTGAGGAATTTCATTTTAAAGCAAGAAGACAATGTAAAGTAACTTTTCTTCTTGGCCACCACCTCATCTAAAACGGTTCGGTACAGAGTAGAGTTCGGTCAATCGCGAACGAGTGGCTCTTTTTGAACGGATCTTTTTTGGTGAAAGTCGGGAACCCTAATTGCATCGGTGAAAGAGCCGTTCATTTGGCTCACAAATTTGCATACTGCTACCACTGATTTTTGAGCTCAAAACAATGTTTTTCTGCAGACAAGGTAGAAAATAATGATCTAAAAAGAGGGTGAATCCTGACTGCAGAAACCATCAGAAGAGGGGGAGAGCGTGTCAATCTGGTCCACGCTGACTCTTTCAGTGCCAAAAAATATATATCCATGTAATAATTTGGCCATAATTTGGCCAGGTACACATTTATTTGAACATGACATGATGGTAAACTACTTTTTGGGCTTCACATTGGACATTAGCTTTTTTTAATGGTTCTAGGTTGATTTCTTTGGCATTTTAAACGAAGAGTCGTTTGGGAGCCAAATGAGCTGGATGCCCATCACTAGTACAGAAGCCCAACCACAGAGTCATTAGTTATCAGTGATCTGACACTGCGCTGGCGTTGCCGGGGTTTCAGTGTGTGGCAGGCAGATGGGCCTCTGGGTAATGGGGCGGATCACAGTGTTTACAGTGTCTCACCAAGCAACCCAAAATGATTGATCATCACACACACACACACACACACACACCAACACATTATACACAGTCACACACACACTCACAACCTGCCCTCCCTAGAGTAGTAATAGGTACCATAAAATGCACATGATGCATCAAACATACACATGAACGCACACACCTTTACCTCATAGGGGCCAGTATGATCTTGCTGAGCAGGTTGTGGTGTAGTTCTTTGGCCACTCTCAGGCCTGTCCACTCAACGGCCACAGAGGTGACCAGACACAGAACGATGCCCAGACAGCACAACACACTGAACACCGACAGGTACCACGAGTGGCTGAACCCACACTCCTAAAGGGGGTACACAGGGAGAAGAGGGTGGGTTAGAGAGCTCTGTGTGTGTGTGTGTGTGTGTGTGTGTGTGTGTGTGTGTGTGTGTGTGTGTGTGTGTGTGTCTGAGACATCAGGATATATGATAAACAGTAGCAGCACTGTATATGATGAATGTATGTGCGTGCGTGTAGAGTCAGTTTAAATGTGTGTGCATGCTATGTGTGTGTAAGCAAATTATGAAGGGTGTATGTAGTTTGAGCTTCATCACACTCTGGGGTCATTAGAGAACATGTCACAAACCAAAATAACATCACACCCCTTCTCTCACGGACACTCTCTCTCTCACACACACAGACAAATACTATAGTTTGCTATAGAATACTACAGTACTTACTATAGAATTGTAGAATATTGTAGAATACTACACTACACACTGTAGTATCCCTCAGTCATTGGTAGTACTTACTATAGAATGTTGTAGTATACTGTAAAACATACTATAGTAAATACTAAAGTATTATCCGAGAACAAAAACACTGTAGGAAATACTACAGTTACGTCCACAACAAGCACTACAGTCCGTAAAAACACTACATTTAAAAAAATTGGTTATGGAAAATGTACTCTTTCAGTATTTCGTCAGTTCTCCTCAAGGAGAAAGCCTCCACTTCTATGTCAAAGATAATAAAACAAAAACACTATAGTAATTACTACAGAAATGTGTGCAAAAACAATAAAGTAAATACTATAGTATAAACTACAGTTATTTTACTACATGTATTTATACTACAGATAAATGTAAATACTACAGTAAATACTACATTATTCATTGTAGTGTCTTTGCTGACTTAATACTACAGTGAAGTATGTACACTGTAGTATCTTTTCATGTGGTCACACACACAAATACATACCAACACCTAGATCCCTCTCAGAGTAACCCTGAGCTCTACCGTCTGTAACGTGAACTCTAGTGATGAGGAATAGTGACTAATGAGGAAGGAATTAGCTGACTACGTTGGCAAATTAACAAAAGTCACCAAAGCTGAACTGGCTAAATTTGGACATGTGTGAAACAACTGCCGACACTATATTGGGCCCCCACACCACCCCTACCTCTCTCCCTCCCTCCCTGCCCTCTCTTTCTTTTCTCTCCATCTCTCTCTCCCTATTTGCCTGGCTGTCTCTATGTCGCTCTCCATCTGTGCCCTGTCTTCTTCCTCTCGCCTCCTCCACTCTAATCCAGGGCAGTGATATTAAAAGATAAAGGCTAAATTGACCCCTGAGGTAAGCTAGAATGCGATTTAACACAATCAAACATTCAGAGCCAAACCCCCTCTAGCCAAGGATAATAAAGTGACTGGGGAAATGAAAGGGATATGTCTTACAAGTCAAATAATACATTTATGTTTCCCTCCGATGAATTAGTCAGTCAGACAATCACTGTAAGGGCCTGACAGAATGAATGGGCTTCTAATTCAAGGTCAAAGACAATTTAAGGGTTCTGTGCGTTGGAGATTTCTTATGTCCTCCCCAGAGTGTGAAAGACAGAGGGGGAAAACACTGAAGCTAATGAACACACAGAAACACCTTTGATAATCAGACATTTGGGATGTGACCCATATGGGTGATTGTGTGTGTGTGTGTGTGTGTGTGTGTGTGTGTGTGTGTGTGTGTGTGTGTGTGTGTGTGTGTGTGCGTGTGTGTGTGTGCGTGTGTGCGTGTGTGTGTGCGTGTGTGTGTGTGTTACGGGGAACAGCTGTGTTTGAGCCCCAGAGAGAGATGCAGCAGTGATTGTCATGTATACTGTCAGTCTTTGTGTTGCCAGATTGAGGTTTGTTCGGTGCAGTGGGCACGAGGCAGTCCTCACAGCTGCAGTGTGCATTGGGTCTCTGTTAGATAGCGTGACAAAGGTTTGGAGTGTCCCCACATGTCTGTGGCTAAATTGGCTCTGGTTAGAATCACTAAAGTAATAGAGCATTGTGTGTGTGTGTGTGTGCACGTGTGTGTGCGTGTATGTGCGTGTGTGTGTGTGTGTGCTCACGTACGGTGTGTGAGAGAGGGAGCGAGACTATGATTAGGCTAAAGTGTAAACGTACGTGAAAGTGCAGACATGTCTATTTGTGTGTGTGTGTGTGTGTGTGTGTGTGTGTGTGTGTGTGTGTGTGCTCACGTACGGTGTGTGAGAGAGGGAGCGAGACTATGATTAGGCTAAAGTGTAAACGTACGTGAAAGTGCAGACATGTCTATTTGTGTGTGTGTGTGTGTACGTGTGTGGGCATAACTATCTACTGTATCAGCTGCTGTCCCCTGCCACCCGCTGGATGACTGTATGAAATGTGACCTGGCATTAAGCAGAGGACACAGTCTATTAATAAGAGGCTGGGTTTAGTAGCGCCAGGATAACCCACACACCTGCCACGGCCCTAATGTGTGAATGACACAGCTTACCCTCTCCTGTAATTATATATGCATGCTTGTGTGTGTATACTCTCCTGTATATATATATATATATATATATATATATATATATATATATATATATATATATATATATATATATATATATATATATATATACATACATGCTTGTGTGTGTATACTCAATTCCTAATAACGGTAATGACATTACGCCACTCTAATTACATTGCAATGCCATTTGGAAAAAGGCTTTCTAAGTGTCCAAATATGATTGTTATATTATGAATACACAATGAGGTTGGGGAGACATTGCCATGATGAGAATATCAATCCTATCTTTGTGAGGGTAATATTTATTGGAACCGGGAACACATCCGGTTATAATTCACAATCAACGGAGACCATGCAACAAAAAAATATATATATTACACACACACACAAGGGTCAACTCAGATAGTCTGTGTAGCAATTTTGTTAGCTATTTAGCTGACTTATGGCTTGGGGATTTAAGCTGTTCATTAGCCTGTTGGCGTCAGACTTGATGCAGCGGTAACATTTGCCGTGAGGAAGCAGAGAGAACCGTCTATGGCTTAGGTGGCTGGAGTCGTTAATGATTTTCCGGGTCTTCCTTTCACACCGCCTGGTATAGATGTCCTGGATGTCAGGGAGCTCGGCCCCAGTGATATACTGGGCTGTCCGCACCAACCTCTGTAGCGCCATGCGATCGAGGGCGGTGCTGTTGCCATATCAAGCAGAGATGCAGCCAGTCAAGATGCTCTCAATGGTACAGCTGTGGAACTTTTTGAGGATTTGAGGTCCCATTCCAAACCTTTTCAACCTCCTGAGGGGGAAGAGGCTCTGTCGCGCCTTCTTCACGAATGTGGGCGTGTGGAGCATTTTAAGTCCTTAGTGATTTGGACATTGAGTAACTTGAAGCTCTTGAACTGCTCCACTGCAGCCCGGTCGATGTGGATGGGGGCGTGCTCGCCCCTCGATTTCCTGTAGTCCACAATCAGCTCCTTGGACTAAAGTTGAGGGAGAGGTTGTTGTCCCGGCACCACCCTGCCAGGTAACTGACCACCTCCCTGTAGACTGTCTCATCGTTGCAGGTGATCAGGCCTACCACCGTCGTGTCGTCAGCATACTTGATGATTGTGTTGAAGTCGTGCAAGCCCAAGCAGTCGTGGGTGACCAGGGAGTACAGAAGGGGACTAAGCACACACCCCTGTGGGGCCCCCTTGTTGACGGTCAGTGTGGCGGAGGTGATGTTGTCTACCCTCACCCCCTTGGGTCGGCCTGTCAGGATGTCCAAGATCCAGTTGCAAAGGGGGATGTTCAGTCCCAGGGTCCTAAGCTTGGTGACGAGCTTGGAGGGAAAATGGTGTTGAATGCTAAGATGTAGTCAATGAACAGCATTCTCTCATAGGTACTCCTCTTATCTGCAGAGGCTTTAATCAAAACAGATCTAAAGAGTTTTTAGATTTCGACACCGTTTTCCCATTCATGCAGTTCTTAATTGATATATGCAAATGAGACTACGTTTAGCTCATGGGCAACACACACGTTTGGAGGATCCATCTGAGAGAGTTTATGTGCATTACGTCTATGTCAGAAGTAGTGCATGTAAATCAATATTTGGTTTGTTGGTAACATTATTTGATGGTCCTATTTCAAATGTATTTACCTGGTATCTAAAATCAACATTGTAGTTGGCTGAATTATCATGTAGAGTGGCTTGCGAAAGTATTAATCTCCTTGTCATTTTTGGGAGGTTTGTATCATTTGATTTACATAACATGCCTACCTACCACTCTGAAGATGCAAGGTATTTTTTTATTGTGAAACAAACAAGGTGTTCAGTCCCAGGGTCCTAAGCGTGCATAACTATTCACCCCCCCAAAATCAATACTTTGTAGAGCCACCTATCTCAGCAATTACAGCTTCAAGTCTCTTTGGGTATGTCTCTATAAGCTTGGCACATCTAGCCACTGGGATTTTTGCCCATTCTTCAAGGCAAAACTGCTCCAGTTTGATGGACTCAGTTTGATGGTAAGTCATACCACAGATTCTCAATTGGATTGAGGTCTGGGATTTGACTAGGCCATTCCAAGAGATGTAAATGTTTCCCCTTAAACCACTCGAGTGATGCTTTAACAGTATGCTTAGGGTCATTGTCCTGCTGGAACGTGAACCTCCGTCCCAGTCTCAAATCTCTGGAAGACTAAAGCAGGATCCCTCAAGGATTTCACCATCCATCATTTCTTCAATTCTGACCAGTTTCCCAGGCCCTGCTGATGAAAAACATCCCCACAGCATGGGATGGTATTCTCAGGGTGATGAGAGGTGTTGGGTTTGCGCCAGACATAATGTTTTCCTTGATGGCCAAAAAGCTAAATTTTAGTCTCACCTGACCAGAGTACCTTCTTCCATATGTTTGGGGAGTCTCCCACATGCCTTTTGGTGAACACCAAACGTGTTTGCTTATTTTTTTCTTTAAGCAATGGCTTTTTTTCTGGCCACTCTTCTGTAAAGCCCAGCTCTGTGGAGTGTACTGCTTAAAGTGGTCCTATGGACAGATATTCCAATCTCCGCTGTGGAACTTTGCAGACCCTTCAGGGTTATCTTTGGTCTCTTTGTTGCCTCTCTGATTAATGCCCTGCTTGCCTGGTCCTTGAGTTTTGGTGGGCGGGCCTCTCTTGGCAGGTTTGTTATGGTGCTATATTCCATTTTTTAATAATGGATTTAATGGAGCTCTGTGGGATGTTCAAAGTTTCTGATATTTTTGTTATAACCCAACCCTGAACTGTACTTCTCCACAACTTTGTCCCTGACCTGTTAGGAGAGCTCCTTGGTCTTCATGTTGCCGCTTGCTTGGTGGTGCCCCTTGCTTAATGGTGTTGCAGATTCTGGGGCCTTTCAGAACAGCTGTATATATACTAAGATCATGTGACAGATCATGTGAAACTTAGATTGCACACAGGTGGACTTTATTTAACTAATTATGTGACCTGAAGGTAATTGGTTGTACCATATTTATTTAGGGGCTTTATAGCAAAGGGGGTGAATAGATATGCACGCACCACTTTTCACCACCAGTTATTTCTTTTTCATTTCACTTCACCAATTTGGACTATTTTGTTTATGTCCATTATATGAAATCCACATAAAAATCTATTTAAATTATAGGTTGTAATGCAACAAACTAGGAAAAACACCAAGGGGAGTGAATACTTTTGCAAACTAACATTTCACCAGGTCCTTTAAAGTAAATACTACACTGTAAGGTAAAGAGTGTACTGTAGATTAAAGCATAACCACAGTGTTTTAAAAGCACATTGCATTTGGTTTGGTAGAAATTGAAGCCTGTCACCTGACCTGAACGACGGTGCAGTTCCTCCCGGTGGCTTCCATCTTGGCATTGATGACGCGGGAGGTCCAGTGGGCCAGCCAGTAGTCGATGGCAACCATGAGGGAGTGTTTAAAGAGCTGTGATAGGAGGAGCAACAGCAGGAGGAGGAGCCCTGCAGAGGACAGGTAGACCCCACAGGAGTGCCAGGGGATGGTGGTGCGGTGACGCATGGCCTGGGACAGATTGTCATCCTCGTCACTGTCCACAGACTCTTCTGGAAGAACAGAGATATGCATGAGAGAGGGATAGACTGTGTGAGGGGGGGGGCTGTGTGTGTGTGTGTCCACTATATATATATGCCCCTTCCATCTCGCCTCTCTCGGCTTCTCCCCTCCTCCTCTCTCCCCCTGTATCCCGGTCTCTCTTCTTCTTCTCCATGTCCTTTCTCTCTCTCTAATGGTTACAATATGACAGGCGTATCTGTGTGGCTAGAGAGGAGCAGGAGGACAGGAAGTGAAATAGGACTCATGAGAGGAAGGCTCTGTTTCAGCTACTGACTGAAAGACTGGAAGGCAGAGTGATAGGCCATTTCACAGCAGCTCAGGTGGCGAGAGAGAGAGAAAAAGTTAGAGAGAGAAATGAGAGGGGGAAGAGAAAAGACGGGGAAAAGGGGAAGAGAAAAGACAGAAATATAGCTTCAGCTAGAGACAGAGCAGGGTCATGGCTAGAAGGGTAAAATGAAGTAGATTTTTTTGTGGTTGTTGCATTTTAGCTAACCCTAACCATTTTTATACACCTTAACCAAATCCCCCTAACCTGCTACGAAAATTAAAATCTGACATTCCTTTGACAAAAGCTGGATCCCTTCTAGCCATGACCACACGGCCAACTGGTCGTTCAGTCCTGCATCGATACATTGTTTGTTTCCTAATGGGAAACATCATTTGTTTCATGTGTTGGGTTAGACCGAGCACGTAGAGCAGGGACAGTAGACAGGACACATTGACCATGGGCAGCGGAGCAGTGCCGACGACTACCCACCTCTTCCCCTTATTGAAACATACATGACACCATGCGGGCAAGCCTCAGTGCTGACGACTGAATGGGCGTGTCTCCGGGACAGGCCGGAGGGAGAGATCAGGAAAGAAAGAGCGAAAGATGGGAGGGAAAGAGAGAGGGAGAAAAACAAGAGAATGGAAATGGCACGAAGCGGAGCATGGGTAGAGTCTGCGAGCTGCAAGCCTACACGGGAGCCACACGGAACTGCGCCCCGCAGTTGCAACACGATGACACAGACTGGTCGCGGACCGGGAACCACTCAGTAAAACCATGCGGTCGGCCCAAACCTGCCACGTCTACAAGAGCAGCGGCACCCTGCGCTGGGGTTGTCTCAGTCCACACCGGGGTGACACCAGAACACAGGAGACAACACAGAACACAGAATAAAGAGCACAGTACCACTACCATGACACTGTCACCTCAGCACATAGGATGCATTTGCCCTTAGATAGATCCTGATCTTGAGTCAGTTTTGCGGAAAAAGGTAATGATTTGGGGATGGGGATGGTACGCTGATCCTAGATCTGTGCCTAAGGGCAACTTCTATCTGGACATCACAGCGGAGAGACACACACACAGGGTTTGTCCCAATACTCTGAACCAGTGTGGGACTCTGGTTCTAGGGAGCAGCAGTGTGCTGGTTCTTCTATCAATGGCATTGATTCTTCACCTGGCTTGTCAGGCCTAAAACCAATTGTTGGTTGAAGGATGAAAATCAGCAGAAAATGTAGCCCCCCCCAAGGACCAGATTCCCCCCTTTCCCTTTTCAACAGATCTTAAAAGAGGTGGAAGTCTCTGGCCCAGGACTTGACTAGTCCACGTCTTTTACAGATCAGTGTTGACAAAGAAAGAGAAAAGAGCGCAGAGTTTGAGCTGAGGTAGTTTACTGGGACATCGCCACAGACAGACCCCACAGGATCACACACACACCGTTAAACCCACTATAGGTTCAAAAACTGATACTCTGCAGAGGCATCCCATTTTAACACCTAGTAAATGTAGCACCTGACATTTTGTGGTCTCCACAAACAAAGCATACTGAAGTAACTATGCCCATGCTAACCCCCCTAGTTCCCATTAGCGAGTGATTGACAGCCGGTGTCCTTCAATCCCATTGGGAAGTTTGTGAACTTTGACCTCTCACCTTTGTCCTCCTCCTCAGTCTTGGCGGCCTCTTTGGAGTACATGGCTCTCCGCAGGTTCTTGCGCTCCAACACCGTCATACTCTCAGGCACTGTCTCCTGGAGAACGCACACGGACACACATCAGAGTTTCAGCTGAGATAGTTTGCTGAAATAGATTTGACCAGATGAATTTAAAGCAGAGCAGGAAAAAAGGAGCCAAAAAGAACAAGCCCCGTACAAACGTCTCAATTGCTCATCAGTTGTGTGACCCTGTGACGAAGTCGGCCGTTACGTTGTGCACCTCCCTTTTTCCACATTTTGTTATATTATAGCCTTATTCTAAAATTCTCATCAATCTTCACACAATACCCATAAGGACAAAGCAAAAACGGTTGTTTTTTGGGGGAAAATGTTGCTAATTTATTACAAATTAAGAAACAGAAATAGCTTATTCACATAAGTATTCAGACTCTTTGCTAGGAGACTCGAAATTGAGCTCAGGTGCATCCTGTTTCCATTGATCATCCTTGAGATGTTTCTACAACTCGATTGGAGTCCACCTGTAGTAAAAGGCTGTAACGTAACAAAATGTGGAAAAAGTCAAGGGGTCTGAATACTTTCCGAATGCACCGTATCTGTATATGGTTGCGTTTAAACAGGCAGCTACATTTTGGGGTGCGTTCAGTTCGCTCCCAACGTTTACGACATTGCGTGACTGTTTGTACTGAATGACACGTTTCCCTAACAGAGTGCTCACGGTTCTTTAAACAGCCGTTGAGGTATGTTTGCTCCCGTGTGGTGGGTGTGGCAAGGTGAGGCCTGATCAATATGGGTGTAAACATTTCAAATCGCTAAAACTCCTGCGGCACACCATACAAAATCATCACACCGTTCTTCAAACTGGTTGTTCAGTACGCCACCGTTTCCGTTTAATTCAACATTACACACCGTTATTTCGTACTGAACGCAGGAGCCCTGATCTTTTTTCACTTATTAGTCTTCTGACCAATCAGATCAGCTATTTTGACTAATAACTGGGCAAACGATCAGAATTGGGCTGCCCGTGTAAACTCAGGCCTATGAGAGGTGAGGTGTCATCATCACACCCCTTTTGACCCTATTTCCACCTGGAGACACGCGGTCCGATACAGTACCTTCTCAAACTCTCCGTCCTGCCGGTGCATCAGGGTCTTCCACTGCTCAAACAGCTCCGGTTCAGAGTTCTGGATGTCTTTCAGAGTCCCCTCGGTTTGAGTGGTCCCGTTCTTCATCGCTACGATCTGACCACGGAGGGAGAGAGGGACTGCATTAGTGGCCGTCTGGATGTGAGTGGAAACACAATACACACACATGCGTGCCACGCACACTCTACTCTCACCCAGTCCGCGTGGGGTAGGTACTGTAGCTTGTGAGTGACCAGCACCACAGTCCTCTTCTCTTCTCTCAGCAGTTTGAGGATGCCCTCCTGCATCAGGTGGTCACTCAGGTGAATGTCCAACGCTGAGAACGGGTCATCCTGAAACAACACAGAGGGACATGCTTCCATGGCCTACAATCAAAGACACTGTATTCTAGCTTCCTCCCAATGTTTCCAACGCAGAATAAATGAATGCAGAGACGAGGTGAAGAGTGGTTTGCAAAAGGGGGAGAATATCGGTTACTTGGATTTCAGTTCTATGTGACTCAACATGATTCTTGTGGATGAAGCTGAGGTCACCGTGTAGACAGGTTCTCTCACCAGGAAGACCACGTTGGCCTGTTGGTACAGGGCTCTGGCCACACCTATACGCTGGCGCTGCCCTCCAGATAGAACTATACCCTGTGGAGAGAGAGGGAGGACGGACGGAATGAATGGAGGTACGTGGAGTGTACAGTCTCAGCGTTATCAGACCACATTTTTTTTTTTTTTTTTTTATTTTACCTTTATTTAACCAGGCAAGTCAGTTAAGAACAAATTCTTATTTTCAATGACGGCCTAGGAACAGTGGGTTAACTGCCTGTTCAGGGGCAGAACGACAGATTTGTACCTTGTCAGCTCGGGGGTTTGAACTCGCAACCTTCCGGTTACTAGTCCAACGCTCTAACCACTCTAACCACTAGGCTACCCTGCCGCCCCTGTGTGTGTGTGTGTGTGTGTGTGTGTGTGTGTGTGTGTGTGTGTGTGTGTGTGTGTGTGTGTGTGTGTGTGTGTGTGTGTGTGTGTGTGTGTGTGTGTGTGTGTGTGTGTGTGTGTGTGTGCGTGTGCGCGCGTGATTGAGTGTCAGGAGCTCTCCCCAAATGTAGACTGATGTATCTGCCCTCTTCTTCCTTTACTGCCACTAAGACTCGATGTAGTGGAAATATCTACTATCCACTTCTCTCTGCATAACAGGGTCATGCCTATTCTATAGAAGTAGTAGTGCACATCAATTAACACACACACACATCACCCAGAACTAAAATCTTGCGTATGTTCACGTAGTCTATTCACGAGAGGTTACACAAACAGCAACATTACAGAAATAAACACCACAATATTATTAAAACACACACACACTCACACCTTTGTCACAGAAACACAACTAAGACCTGCTTACGTAACAGAATGATGCCTGAACAAAACAAAAATGACAGTGTACTGGGTGAGCTCTGGTGAAGCTAGCTTCCTGTACATACAGTATAAACAACCAGACAGGTGGTGACAGGGCTCTCTATAGCGAAAGAGATTCTGTCTCAAACCTGAATACATCAAGATTCTATAAAGGTTATACTGGATTACTGCTATTATAATGTGGTCCCCTCGATTGCCATTTAGTAAGTGAGAATGACAAGAGACAGGAGCGAGTGGTCCCGAGTGACAGAAACAGTGACAGAGACAGTGACGGTGCGGGTCACTGACCCTCTCTCCGATCTCCGTCTGGTCTCCCTGTGGCAGGATGTCGATATCCGGCTGCAGGGAACACGCCTCGATGACAGCCTTGTACCTGGACAACACAGAAACAGATAATCAGATGACAACCGTGACATTAAAACAAATACCCTGAAATGTCAATGGGCTGAGGAAAGCTGAACAGATTCCTAGTGATTTGTACTGTCAGAGTAACGATATCATGGTACACTGTAAAAAAAAAAAAATTGTTACCGTTGTTTTTACGGTAATTTACAGGTAGTAAAAGTACATTTTACAGTAAAAGAAATGGTACAGTATGTTACCATAACCAGTTTTATGGTACCAATACGGTTACTGTAATCCATTTACGGCATCCAATACTCTTACTGTTATCTATGTACCGTAAGACAGCAACAGTATATTATTCTAAGGTTGTATTCAGGATAAACATCTCCACAGAGAAGAACATTTTAAGAGGATCAAGTTAAACATTGAATCTCTAAATGGGTCTAACGTACGTAGACCTGCGCGCATGCACGTTTGTAGGGGGCTTGGGGAGTCAGAGATGCTTAACCAAGCAAGAGGAGCCAAGGCACTCTTTTTTTTTTTGTATTCTCGCTCGCGAGGACGATTGAACTTCCGGATCCGGCGTTCTACGCTCGTGTACAAGCGCGAGCTACACGTCAGGCTAGTCTGGCGTTCTATTTTACAACACACCTCTTTGCCACAGAAGCAAACATGTCTCTTTTTTGTATTGCAGTTGCTAGAGCTTGGACTGCTACTACTACTCATGAGAGGGGGGTGGGGTGGGGTGAGAATTGCTGTCCAGCTGTAGACAACGAGGCTAGACCCTCATCTACATAACACCAGGTTGTGTGTAGTGGCCTGTCAATGGAGCTCATGTACAAAAACCCAACAAGTTTACCGAGTGACTGATTGAAAACAACAATACTTTTGGCCACTTGTACAAATAACCAGACAAATACATTTGCAGAACTTTCAGATATGTGTTTACGATCACAAGCGGAACATAGTCCGACGTAAAACAATCCCACACACAGGTGGGAAAGGGAAATAAGAGAAAACAAACACCAGTAATATGGGAACGAGGAAATACGTTTTAAAAAACATTTACACACACACAAAAAAAACAAACAGGTAAATTACCCACCACCCTAATGTATGAATGAGAGAAGAAGAAAAAAAAGCACACAACCATTTTGGGGTTTGAGACAAAACGGGAGGAGTTGATCGGCAGGAATAGACACCACACATGGTACCGTGACGTCGTAGACGGTTTTATTTTTGCTGGACGCTGCTGTTGTTTCTGTAACTCTTGCTGCTGTTTCTTTAAGGCATCCACCCGCAGTTTGGGTCATGTAAGGACAGTGTTGTGTTGTCTCACCAGCTCGCACAGACGTTCCACCAAAACTGGACATAATTGCGCTTAGCAAAATCTCATTGTAAAAAAAAAACAAAAAAAAAGGACATTTGCAAGCGGTAGAAGAACGTCCATCTCGTCTGTGTTTATACCAGAAGGGATACTGGGAAAATGTGATGGAGACACAGCGGTGGGACTTACGTTGCAAAACTCATTCAATACTGCCCCTCAGTCTTCGCAAGGGATAACACGTCAGGTCTCAATTTTCATGTAGGAGAGAAACTGTGTCGAATGTTGGAGAATATTAGCTGGACCCCTTTTGTGACGACATTGCAACACTGCGCTACGCTCCATCGGCCCCGTCTGCGTATTGTCTGTAGACCCCTTAAGAAGACTTGAATTATATAAAGGGATGAATGAAGCGTCTGGCCCTGGGGCTTTATTAAAGAGAGATGGAAAGAGAGAGAGAGAGAGAGAGAGAGAGAGAGAGAGAGAGAGAGAGAGAGAGAGAGAGGGTGGAGAGGGAATGAGAGGACAGATAAAAAGAGAGAAAAAAAGAAAAGCCCGAAGAGGAGAATAAAACAGACAGGCTTTAGGAAGGGAACAATAGAGCAGCATCTGGGGTAGTTACAGTAAAACGTCTAAAATGAATGCATCCAGGACTATAACATACACGTTTGGTTCGCCATCCTCAAGTCAGCGGCTAGGAGGGTCCTGGACGAAGACAACGTCTGGACTGGGGAACGAAAATGGCCGGTCCAGTTGAGACCGGACCCAACCGCTCCCCAGCACCATCACACTGGGGAACAACAGAGGTTCCGTCCACTACTACGGCATGCCCAAAACTGTGCAGGAACTGTGGCCAACTGGGCCATCTGGCTACAGTCTGCAAGATCTGTAAAGACAGACTGTGTATCCATACGCCCGTACAACCTGTGCGGGAAAGAGCACCACTTCTTCAAAACCTGCCCCAGTTCCTAGGCCAGCAGGGCAAGGGCTAACGCCACCAACCGCAACCACACTAACCCAAATCCCAACCTCCCACCCCCAGACAACAACGAAGACACAGAACCAGACTCCAGACCTCTCCACAGGCACCGCCCAATCCACCTCCCAAGATGTCCCAGAAACAGCCCCCACCTCTGCCCCCCCAACAAATCCTGTCCTCGCCACCCCCCCTCGTCAAAGGGAAGCCAGTTTCGAAAGTTACCATACAACCGGAAGAACCCCTCGCCTCACAACTCCTTTTCTTAGATGATGATGACCCAAACTGGACAAAAAAATTACCAAACGTAAAAGACCAGACAAACAACAGACCAACAAGAGACCAGACAAACAACAGACCAGACAAGAAACCAGACAAACAACAGACCAACAAGAGACCAAACAAACAGACCAACAAGAGACCAGACAAGAGACCAGACCAACAAGAGACCAGACCAACAACAGACCAGACAAACAACAGACCACCTAGAGACCAGACAAACAACAGATCAGACAAGAGACCAGACAAACAAGAGACCAACAAGAGACCAGACAAACAAGAGACCAACAAGAGACCAGACAAACAAGAGACCAACAAGAGACCAGACAAGAGACCAGACAAACAGCAGACCAAAAAGAGACCAGACAAACAAGAGACCAGACAAGACACCAGACAAACAAGACACCAGACAAATAAGAGACCAGACAAGAGACCAGACAAACAACAGACCAGACAAACAACAGACCAACAAGAGACCAGACAAACAACAGACCAGACAAACAACAGATCAACAAGAGACCAACAAGAGACTAGACAAACAACAGACCAACAAGAGACCAGACAACAGGCCAGACAAACAGACCAACAAGAGACCAGACAAACAACAGACCAACAAGAGACCAGACAAACAACAGACCAGACAAGAGACCAGACAAACAACAGACCAGACAAGAAACCAGACAAACAACAGACCAGACAAGAAACCAGACAAACAACAGACCAACAAGAGACCAACAAGAGACCAAACAAACAGACCAACAAGAGACCAGACAAGAGACCAGACAAACAACAGACCAGACAAGAGACCAGACAAGAGACCAGACCAACAAGAGACCAGACCAACAAGAGACCAGACCAACAAGAGACCAGACAAACAACAGATCAGACAAGAGACCAGACAAACAAGAGACCAACAAGAGACCAGACAAACAAGAGACCAGACAAGACACCAGACAAACAAGAGACCAGACAAGAGACCAGACAAGAGACCAGACAAACAACAGACCAGACAAACAACAGACCAACAAGAGACCAGACAAGAGACCAGACAAACAGACCAGACAAGAGACCAGACAAACAGACCAGACAAACAAGATGGAACAAGAGACCAGACAAACAGACCAACAAGAGACCAGACAAACAACAGACAAATAACAGACCAACAAGAGACCAGACAAACAACAGACAAACAGAACAGATCAGAGACCAGACAAACAACAGACCAGACAAGAGACCAGACAAACAACAGACCAACAAGAGACCAGATTAGAGACCAGACAAGAGACCAGACAAACAACAGACCAACAAGAGACCAGACAAGAGACCAGACAAACAACAGACCAACAAGAGACCAGACCTGAAGACCACCCCAGAACCCAAACCCTGATGCCAGAAAACACAACCTATCCCTCTGAGAAACCGTCCCCCCCCCTTGACCCCCCTACCATACCCCCTACTGCCCCTGACTCCTCCCCCTGCTCCTTAGCTACCCAGATCCACCCCTTTAGTCCTCCCTGCCCCTGATCCCACACAGCAGCAAACCAGCCAGCCTCAGTCCAGACCCCCCGGCCCCTCCAATCCGCCTTCACCTCTCCCAGCATCCCCTATTCCATCACCAAGTCAGTACAGAGGGCCACCAGGAAGTCAGTGGGGAGGCACACCAAGACCTGTGAACAGCCAAGATCCACCCAACAACACAAACAACCTGCTAGAGGCCCTCATCCAAATCTAAAACAAAATGATCATTTGAGTTGCCTCTTCGTTAATTCTCCTGCCCCCACATTTTTTTTTTAATGTGAATAAGTAGATTTTCATCCCGGTCTTATATTCTAAGACTTGATTGGGGTTGGGCCGGCCCGGGTTTAGCGCAACATTGTAACCTACTGTATGTGTGAGACCAACGGGTGGCCGTGGCTGTGTGAGAAGTGCGTCTGTATCTCTCACATAACTAGAATGAGATTCACTTTCTATGAACTCTCTCCTTCTCTGCTCTGATAGACATGAACCTGCAACTTTCATCTCTCCAGCGTTCCACTTCAATATTTATTTCCTTATAGAATTATTGCCACGCAAAGAGTTCTGGAGGAACTGCAGCACCCCTGATAAATTGAAATAAATTTGCCAAAGTTATAGAATTACTGCTCTGTTGAGAAATAAATGAAATCATTCAGAATAGCCTACTACACCATGTGAAGGCCTATAATTTAGCCACAGAGAATCGATAGCTTCTTGTGGACTGTAGCCCAATAACAAGGAATAGCCTACAGTAGGGAACGCGTGGCAAATCTGTCAGTGAACAAACAGCATGCAGACAAAACAGGCCTTACGCAATATTTCAAATAGAAATCGAGGGAAATACAGGTTGGAAAGCAAATGGCTCCTGCTGAAAAGAGAAGACTGTAGGCTACCAACATACTTCCAAAGTAAAACAAGAGAGAGATAATCTTTTGGCACGAGCACACGCCATTGGGTGAAACAGTGAAACTGGAAAGCATTTTTAGGACTAGAACTTCCTCATATTTTAGCCTACAATATGTGTCGACACACCTAGGCCTAGGCTATTGCTGGATTCAAGACAAGGTCGTTTTTTACCGATCTCAGTTTGTCAGTGTCAACGTAGCCTGCCATTTCGATCACTTGGGCTGTATTAAAAAATATTCTGCCAAAGTCTCCAGTCATGTAAAATAACGTAGAATTGCATGAAATGCGTTTATAATAAGGCCATATCTTCCCCAGACCCTAGGCTACTAAAATGTTTCCCAATGTGTGCAACTTCTGTAAGTGCCTCTACTCTACTGCTAAATGCCACTACGCAAATGTGATGGTATGCATGCAATGCTTTATTATAAAGGTGATTTTTTTTTCTTCTCTCTCATAAGTTCCGGTACCTCAGAACTCCCCCACCGGTACCTCCTGAGTAATAAATAAAGCACTGAGCAGCGTGTAGGCGTATATGTAATCATGTAATCATAACATTGCAGGTCATGTTTCTCCTTTTCTGACATTGGTCTGACATGGTTTATTTCGGCTACGCAACAAATATTAGGCTACCATTCATCCATCACTCATTCAATTGCTCAGCATGCTCGAAAAGTAAATAGACTAGTACCCCATTTAAAATATTTGACAGTATGGGTAGGCTACAGTATTGCTGTGCAATAGGAGCGCCACGCCAGCCTATTTCATCTCTGAGCCCATACCAAGGCAGGAGATATAATAATAATATTTTTTTATATTTTATATAGTGCTTTCATTACCAAGAGAATCTGAAGGACGCGGCCAGTGTTTGGCACATGTGGAGGCATACATTTTTTGGTTTGTAAAAAGTCACGGCAAATGATGAAAACATTCTGCCCACACCTCTACAGAAATCTGATCAAATTTGCCATTGCACTTTCGTTCAGAAACTGTCCTGGCCCAGTTCCAACACCCAGTTCCAGCAAATAAGGGTGTTTATATGGTACGGCTCTGATTTATCAACGAAAACATGTGTATAACTTGAGTGCAACAGCTTGATAAATCCCAATCATTTGTTGCGCACGCAAATCCCAGAATCTCCATGTACGCCAAAACGTAGTATGACATTTACACATGGTTGATAATTGAGGCCCCAGAGGAGCACTGAGACTACAGAGAGAACTATCCCACCGGGTTTGGAGAGACAGAGAAACAAGGAAGAGAGAGAGAGAGCGAATGAGAGAGATTAAAACTGCTCAACTATTGTTCTCGGAGACAGAGAGAAAGGGAGGAAAAAAGAGAGGGGGAGGAAAGAGAGTCAGAGAGAGGGAGAGAGAGCGATAGCAGAGAGGGAAACAATGGAGAGAGAGAGAGAGAAAAGTGTGAGTAGGTAAACACTACTCCTTTATGCTTCTTCACAGCAACCGAGATAACTCAGGGTTCCATTTAATTATATTTCCTGCAGCTAGGCCATTAGGCCCAGAGAGAGGAGATAGGACCACAAACACACAGGCTACCTGCTCGTCTGGGAAAGCATTTGTCATAAGGATTTTTTTTAAACGTGTGTATCACCATACCCATCCAGTGGCAGGGGAAAACAGCATATGGTGTTGTGTCACGGGTGGGGGTGGGAGATTGGGTGGGAGGGCAGAAACAGTTAGCAATGACAAAAGAGACAAACAGAGATTTATAATGGCCTGAATCAGACGTCAACTAACCCTTAAGCCTGGGGGGGGGTCCCTCACATGGTACAGTATTTCGCTTTTGTTCAAATGTTTTACAAGCAGTGTACAGTGCATTCGAAAAGTATTCAGACTACTTGACTTTTACCCCCATTTTGTTACGTTACAGCCGTATTTTAAAATCAGTCTTAAGAGTTTATAGTGTCAGAGCAAAAACCAAGCCCTGAGGTCGAAGGAATTGTCCCTAAAGATCATAGATAGGGTTGTTGTCATAAGTCTCCTGTGACGATCTGAAGGATCAGGTTACAGTGGGTCCGCTCTACAGCGTGCCCTCTCTCGTAGAGGGGCAGAGAGGGAAGTGTTATGGTCGGTCATAAAATACGCTGCCCCTATGCTCTGTAGTGTTCGAGATTAGAATGTAAACTGTGGAACACAGAGAGACACTTGGACATCAAACGTTTGAATAATTAAACAATATTTATATTTTTGAGAAGGTGGGAGTGGTCCGTGGACACTTAAGGGACAGTCATGACGAGTGTGTTTCATTTGGTGATCTCATGAAGGACAGGAAACACACATAACTGTGTCTCTTAAAGTGTACATTTCTCAGCTGTCCGGTTTACATCTAAATATTGTGAAACGTATGTGATTAAACATGAAACTATTCGTGAAAAGATGTAATGTGATGTTAATCTTCTAAATGAGAAAATATGGGTTTTCATATAAAGGTAACCAAATCAGTGGCCATGCCCACGTGAACATAGACATTACAGTCGGCGTCATGGACCGCCCCTTTTCTCAGAAGTGTATAAAACCCACTCCTGATGAAATTTACAGTAGACCAGAAAACACGGAGCTGACGCTACATGTTGAAATTGTTAAGAACTACAACTCTCTAAGTCACGGAGACAGACCATACAGCTGGAAATGACGTAGGTCTAGTACGTGTATACCGGCAACTGCGGAAGCATCTATTCTATGCAACAACCATCTGTACGCCTGACTTATCCATTACAACAGACACTATCCGGGAACTGCAGAGAAAGCGACAACTACGAAAGACATTGTGGCTTCTAGGGATGTTAACCAGAGACTCTCTGATGAACTGACTCTCCAGCAGACGGACCGGCGATTCCAACAGAGAAGACAACGACATACGGGCGTAAATATATACATTGCAATTATTCTCGAATGAGCGGCTGTTCATGTGCAAAAGATTAGCATTTCAACTAATATAATTATCAACTGTGTGTAGTGAATCCATTTTGTCTCTCCTGCTCTTTTCCTGTCCCCACCCCTTTCCATTGTCTACCAAGCCATCATACCGGTTTACTTATCAATGCATTGTGTTAGTAACCAATATCTACTGTTTGTTCGTTATGTATTTCTGTGATTATTTAGTTAGTAAATAAATAATTAAGACAATTTGTATATAGCTGATTCATCATTTAGGCTAGGGTTCATGCAGATATCCAATGTTCAGTAATGAGAATGTTCAGTAATGAGAACTGACGAGGTAATAATGATACATTAATAGAAGAAGAATCGCTAAGATATGAAAATATCTGAAGAGTCGATTCGGGAAGTAGAGACTATAAACATTTTCCCGTGGTGCCCAGACTTCCTAGTTAATTAAAGTTGACACGATTAGTTTAATCACGTAATAATATTTACACAGAGAATTGATTTGATAAAATAAGTCTTCACATTTAATGATAGTCACAGACAAGACAATTGTATCGAGGTAGAGATCTGGGAAATGGTACCGAAACATTTCTGCAGCATTGAAGGTCTCCAAGAACACAGCGGCCTCCATCATTTTTAAATGGAAGAAGTTTGGAACCACCAAGACTCTTCCTAGAGTTGGCCAATGGTCACTCTGATAGAGCATCACATCTGGAGGAAACCAGGCACAATCCCTACGGTGAAGCATGGTGGTGTCAGTTTCATGCTGTGGGGATGTTTTTCAGCAGCAGGGACTGGGAGACTAGTCAGGATCGAAGGAAAGATGAAGTACAGAGAGATCCTTGATGAAAACCTGCTCCAGAGCGCTCAGGACCTCAGACTGGGGAGAAGGTTCACCTTCCAACAGGACAATGACCCTATGCACACAGCCAAGACCACACAGGAGAGGCTTCGGGACAAGTCTCCGAAGGTCCTTGAGTGGCCCAGCCAGAGCCCGGACTTGAACCCAATCGAACATCTCTGGAGAGACCTGAAAATAGTTGTGTAGCGACGCTCCCCATTCAACATGACAGAGCTTGAGAGGATCTTCAGAGAAGAATTGGAGAAACTCCCCAAATACAGGTGTGCCAAGCTTGTAGCTTCATACCCAAGAAGACTAGAGGCTGCAATTGCTGCCAAAGGTGCTTCAACAAACTACTGAGTAAAGGGTCTGAATACTTATGTAAATTTAATATTTATGTTTTTTAATAAATTAGCAAAAATTTCTAAAAAACTGTTTTTGCTTTGTTATTATGGGGTATTGTGTATAGATTGATGAGGGGGGGGGGGACAATTTAATACATTTTTTAATAAGGCTGTAACGTAACAAAATGTGGAAAAGGTAAAGGGGTCTAAATACTTTCCAAATGCACTGTATAATCAAGTCTCACCTGGGTTTGATCATGGGCATCTCAAAGGTTATGTTCTCCACCAGCGTCGCGTTGAGCAGCCAGGGCTTCTGGGAAGCATAAGCCACAGAGCCTCTCTTCCTGCCAAGATAAACAGTGTCAAGATCATCCAACATCTCACAACTTCCTGTCTTTCTCAATGACGCACAAAGATAAACACACTTCATGGCAGACTAGGTTCAAATGTAAAATGGTTTTGGATTGCTTTCTGTGTTGTTCAATTACAATGGAAACCAGGGTATTATCTTGTTTTTTTTGTAATACAGGCAGTTACTGTATTGACTAGATACTGTGTGTGTTTTTCTATTGTGGATAACAGTGTATAAGAGTAAATACAGCATCTCCATAGCGACCATCTGGTGCGAGGCGTCATGTGTGCTTACTGGATATCCCCATCACCAGCTGCATCCTTGTCTGATGTGGGGCTGCAATGGTACACACATAGACACACCATTAGCACCAGTAATGTACAGTGCCTTGCGAAAGTATTCGGCCCCCTTGAACTTTGCGACCTTTTGCCACATTTCAGGCTTCAAACATAAAGATATAAAACTGTATTTTTTTGTGAAGAATCAACAACAAGTGGGACACAATCATGAAGTGGAACAACATTTATTGGATATTTCAAACTTTTTTAACAAATCAAAAACTGAAAAATTGGGCGTGCAAAATTATTCAGCCCCTTTACTTTCAGTGCAGCAAACTCTCTCCAGAAGTTCAGTGAGGATCTCTGAATGATCCAATGTTGACCTAAATGACTAATGATGATAAATACAATCCACCTGTGTGTAATCAAGTCTCCGTATAAATGCACCTGCACTGTGATAGTCTCAGAGGTCCGTTAAAAGCGCAGAGAGCATCATGGAGAACAAGCAACACACCAGGCAGGTCCGAGATACTGTTGTGAAGAAGTTTAAAGCCGGATTTGGATACAAAAAGATTTCCCAAGCTTTAAACATCCCAAGGAGCACTGTGCAAGCGATAATATTGAAATGGAAGGAGTATCAGACCACTGCAAATCTACCAAGACCTGGCCGTCCCTCTAAACTTTCAGCTCATACAAGGAGAAGACTGATCAGAGATGCAGCCAAGAGGCCCATGATCACTCTGGATGAACTGCAGAGATCTACAGCTGAGGTGGGAGACTCTGTCCATAGGACAACAATCAGTCGTATATTGCACAAATCTGGCCTCTATGGAAGAGTGGCAAGAAGAAAGCCATTTCTTAAAGATATCCATAAAAAGTGTCGTTTAAAGTTTGCCACAAGCCACCTGGGAGACACACCAAACATGTGGAAGAAGGTGCTCTGGTCAGATGAAACCAAAATTGAACTTTTTGGCAACAATGCAAAACGTTATGTTTGGCGTAAAAGCAACACAGCTCATCACCCTGAACACACCATCCCCACTGTCAAACATGGTGGTGGCAGCATCATGGTTTGGGCCTGCTTTTCTTCAGCAGGGACAGGGAAGATGGTTAAAATTGATGGGAAGATGGATGGAGCCAAATACAGGACCATTCTGGAAGAAAACCTGATGGAGTCTGCTAAAGACCTGAGACTGGGACGGAGATTTGTCTTCCAACAAGACAATGATCCAAAACATAAAGCAAAATCTACAATGGAATGGTTCAAAAATAAACATATCCAGGTGTTAGAATGGCCAAGTCAAAGTCCAGACCTGAATCCAATCGAGAATCTGTGGAAAGAACTGAAAACTGCTGTTCACAAATGCTCTCCATCCAACCTCACTGAGCTCGAGCTGTTTTGCAAGGAGGAATGTCTCTCGATGTGCAAAACTGATAGAGACATACCCCAAGCGACTTACAGCTGTAATCGCAGCAAAAGGTGGCGCTACAAAGTATTAACTTAAGGGGGCTGAATAATTTTGCACGCCCAATTTTTCAGTTTTTGATTTGTTAAAAAAGTTTGAAATATCCAATAAATGTCGTTCCACTTCATGATTGTGTCCCACTTGTTGTTGATTCTTCACAAAAAAATACAGTTTTATATCTTTATGTTTGAAGCCTGAAATGTGGCAAAAGGTCGCAAAGTTCAAGGGGGCCGAATACTTTCGCAAGGCACTGTATACAGTCGGCAACACAAACCAAAACAAGGCGATCGTTGCCCTATATGTGCATGTCTATCATTAGATCTTAGTGTGTCTATAAACAAAACAAACTATTACTTCCTGTAATTTGAAGATTCTGACTCACTCTGAATATAGAAGACAGAGTTTTTGCAAAAAGCCACATACGTCATGGCTGGATTTAATGTGGTTGTATTTAGTCTGTTATTGCGTGTCTTTTCTTGGTGTAGTTATAATTGGTGTGACATATTAGTGAGATAAATACAAGATAGATGAAAGGGATGGACACAGACACACTCTCTGAGTTCCCCTGTGGTCTGCCAGGGGTGACAGGAGCTCAGCTGCCTATCCTTGGCTGCTACTTGAGGGAGAAGGGGAGCGGGAAGAGTGAAAGGGATGATGAGAGGGAGAACTAGAATATTTTTGAAAGGAAAGGAAAGAGAGTTGGTTGATAAGCGTCCCAGGGTCTATCTAATGATCCTGATCACCACAGACAGACAGGGCCAGTTGAGAGGCATGTCCCAGACAGGATGTCACAAGGCTGTGCTCCAGTGATTAAACAGCGGATTAGATGAAGTGGAAACCAAGGGGGGAATTCTAACATCCACTTAAAGGTCCCAAACAGTAAATCTTGATTCCCATGTAAAATAGCCTTTTGAGTGACCAAAACATCACCCATATAATTTTTTTCCAGATAAAAATGCTTAGAATTGAAGAAAATTGTCCTTTTTCTTTCATGTCTAACTATCAGCAAGGCTTAAAAGAAAGGCTGAGAGGGCGGAGAGCTAATAGACTGAGTGGGCGGGGAGTTCACATTGACTGACAGTTCATTGACACAACTACGTCAAGAAACTCGGATGCAGCGCTGCATTGAAATAACCTCAAGCACATTTGCAGATACATAAAGAAGGACCAAAGTCAAATTGAGCATTTTACTTAAGTGGAAGTTAGGATTCACACCTAAAGTTGGGAGTAATAACTCAGACACACCGGTAGGAATGTCAAACAGAGTGGCCGGCAGTCAATTTCTTTTGTGTTCACACGGAAAAGGCCTTGAAGTGCTCAGCCACTCAGCCTTGTTAAAATACTCCAAACCAGAAGGTGGCAGTAGCTTTGTTTGGCAATGCATGTCTGTGTGTGTTACTTAGTTCATGGTCTAGATTCCAGCTAGCTGCGCTATTGTTGCTATTTTGTAGAAAGCTCTTGTTGATACTAGCCAGATTGCCACAGCTAGATAACTCCTAGCAAGATGACAAATAAATAATTGAATTCACTCTCCATTACCCTATACTGCCAGTGTCCCTTGCTAAATGTTTAGCTAGCTAGAATTTACGGTAGCTAGCACAACATATCTAGCTAGCTATCTATCTATGGACATTGAACTAACTGGGCAGCTATAATGTAAATACTAGCTACAGTGGTTAGCTATCTTGAAGGAAGTATTTAGTGTTTTGTACATTGCATCTGTGCACTTAGCTAGCTACCATAGCTACCCATAGCCTACATTGCATATGAAATGTGGCTGGCTCATGATATTTAACTGTGGATGTACGGACAAAATGCCCTCTTAGTTCCTTTTTGTTGTCATGTTGGTGGTTCGTGCTCTCCGATTGGCTCAAAGTCAAGTTGTTGGCCACTGACGAGCTTCACAATTCTACAAGTAGAAACAGCAGGATCGATGCTACCAGGTCGACACGCAGTAGGTACAGCTTTTGTTCTAGCAAGAGAAGGAATGGCCTCCCACTGTTATAAGTACCTATCGGCAGTCTATCGGCAGTAAGATTATCGGTGCGTTTCACGTTTAAGGTGTAGCAGCGAGGGAACTTGTGTCTAATAACACTAAGTGAAGCAGACTTCTGCTGAGGTCTTAGGTGGGACACTCGGCTCAGATGGTGTAGTCTACAGTCAACAGTGTTGACCAGGGGTCGGCAACAGCCGTTTCATTTAGGAAATCTGTTCCTAAGTATTCCCACAAATAAAAAAAGAGAAATGATGTGATCATTTCTCAACATAATCAAGGTATGAAATGATTGTTCTCTATTTTGGGGCTCAGTTGTGGTCAATTAGCGGTGTACAAATTATTATAATTATGTCGCGGCCCCCAGTCCCCCAGCACCGAAAAAAATCAGCCCGCTGCTGAATCTAGTTGCCTTCCCATGGTGTAGACTGAATCATTATTCAACATTATGAAAATATATATGAATGATGCATGAGCTGTAAAATGACTATGGCCAAAAACATGTCATTCAAACACACAATGATAATAAATGACACAACTTCACCTATTGATTAAGTCTCCCAGTCACTGCACAACAAAGTAAATACAAGAAGTCTCAGAAATGGTGTTAGCGTATGGCTGTATACTGTAGAGCAGTATGCTTCAAAATGAAGAAGTATAAGAAACAGTATCCCCTGGGATACGCACTGATTTGTGTCTTGAACTACTATTCGCTACTGTCCTCACAGCCTCAGGTGGACACCAATTCTATTTATATGGCACTACCTCATACACGTCCCCCTCAAATATCCTCTCTCTCACTTTCTTACAGGGCACTAACAGTACTCTGGGATGCAACAGAGAAGCCACAGGTCAGCAGCTATAACCTTGGCGGTCTGTCTGGGAGAAAAACATGTCTTTATCCCTCTATTCCATTACCCTGATAGCCCCGGCCTGCTGAGGGATTACTACTGTTTCCAGGATTCTGTCAGCAGGTGCACACACACCTGTGGTATTCCTCGTATAAAAAAAAAATAAAATGTCTCTCTGCATTGTCGGGAAGGGCCTGCATCTACGCAGTTCACTGTCAGTTTACACCTGTTTTTTACGATGCATGTGACCAATGCAATTCGATTTGATTTGACACACATACAGACAAACAGGCTTGCATGCACATACAGTGCCTTGCGAAAGTATTCGGCCCCCTTGAACTTTGCGACCTTTTGCCACATTTCAGGCTTCAAACATAAAGATATAAAACTGTATTTTTTTGTGAAGAATCAACAACAAGTGGGACACAATCATGAAGTGGAACGACATTTATTGGATATTTCAAACTTTTTTAACAAATCAAAAACTGAAAAATTGGGCGTGCAAAATTATTCAGCCCCTTTACTTTCAGTGCAGCAAACTCTCTCCAGAAGTTCAGTGAGGATCTCTGAATGATCCAATGTTGACCTAAATGACTAATGATGATAAATACAATCCACCTGTGTGTAATCAAGTCTCCGTATAAATGCACCTGCACTGTGATAGTCTCAGAGGTCCGTCAAAAGCGCAGAGAGCATCATGAAGAACAAGGAACACACCAGGCAGGTCCGAGATACTGTTGTGAAGAAGTTTAAAGCCGGATTTGGATACAAAAATATTTCCCAAGCTTTAAACATCCCAAGGAGCATTGTGCAAGCGATAATATTGAAATGGAAGGAGTATCAGACCACTGCAAATCTACCAAGACCTGGCCGTCCCTCTAAACCTTCAGCTCATACAAGGAGAAGACTGATCAGAGATGCAGCCAAGAGGCCCATGATCACTCTGGATGAACTGCAGAGATCTACAGCTGAGGTGGGAGACTCTGTCCATAGGACAACAATCAGTCGTATATTGCACAAATCTGGCCTTTATGGAAGAGTGGCAAGAAGAAAGCCATTTCTTAAAGATATCCATAAAAAGTGTTGTTTAAAGTTTGCCACAAGCCACCTGGGAGACACACCAAACATGTGGAAGAAGGTGCTCTGGTCAGATGAAACCAAAATGGAACTTTTTGGCAACAATGCAAAACGTTATGTTTGGCATAAAAGCAACACAGTTGAACACACCATCCCCACTGTCAAACATGGTGGTGGCAGCATCATGGTTTGGGCCTGCTTTTCTTCAGCAGGGACAGGGAAGATGGTTAAAATTGATGGGAAGATGGATAGAGCCAAATACAGGACCATTCTGGAAGAAAACCTGATGGAGTCTGCAAAAGACCTAAGACTGGGACGGAGATTTGTCTTCCAACAAGACAATGATCCAAAACATAAAGCAAAATCTACAATGGAATGGTTCAAAAATAAACATATCCAGGTGTTAGAATGGCCAAGTCAAAGTCCAGACCTGAATCCAATCGAGAATCTGTGGAAAGAACTGAAAACTGCTGTTCACAAATGCTCTCCATCCAACCTCACTGAGCTCGAGCTGTTTTGCAAGGAGGAATGGGAAAAAATTTCAGTCTCTCGATGTGCAAAACTGATAGAGACATACCCCAAGTGACTTACAGCTGTAATCGCAGCAAAAGGTGGCGCTACAAAGTATTAACTTAAGGGGGCTGAATAATTTTGCACGCCCAATTTTTCAGTTTTTGATTTGTTAAAAAAGTTTGAAATATCCAATAAAAGTCGTTCCACTTCATGATTGTGTCCCACTTGTTGTTGATTCTTCACAAAAAAATACAGTTTTATATCTTTATGTTTGAAGCTTGAAATGTGGCAAAAGGTCGCAAAGTTCAAGTGGGCCGAATACTTTCGCAAGGCACTGTAAGTACCACAAAAGCCACAAAAGCCACACACACAAACACTCACCGTAGCATAGTACAAAGCTTCATGTTTTATTACGGAAAGTAGCGGAGCAGGACAGAGAAAGGGATTACCCAAAGACAACAGCCGTGTGTGTCTCTTTGTTGTTGTTGTGTGTGTGTGTGTGCGCGCGCATGCACGATTGTCTGTGTGTGTGTGTGTGTGTGTGTGTATTGCTCCCTGTTTGGATCATGCTGTGAGTGACATCATTGACAGATGGAAAGTTGAGCTGTGTTGACAGTGATGTAGAGCATATTAAATTGTGCCCTGCTATGTGTGTGAGAAAGATTGTTGCCGGAGACATAAACGCACAGATCCGTATGTCCTACCAAGACGTCCTCTGTATCTCTACTGTCAATGTGCCTCTTACATCAGTGACCCCTGTTCATAGTGTGTTGACCTGGAGTATCCTAGAGCTATAGAAATGTTCTTACAAGCCAATACATGTACATACCTCTCGTCTCCTTCAGACACATACCTCTCATCACCTTCAGAGTCCAGGTTGGGAAAACTGCAGAGAAAAGAAAAAGAGTTGAGAAAACAGAGGTCACGTCAATGTAAAAAGGTAGAATATTATTTAGGGCAATATTTCTTAAACTATGAAACACTCATGTAGTTACAGTAGTACTAAACGCCCTTTAAACAAATGTATCATCTTAATATTTGACCCAAACTCTGTTGCCACTAGTACTCCCTTTCACTGTGGCAGCTGTTTGGGTACTCCAGTAGGCACTGCTGTTGTATTTTTAGCCTTGACTAGTTGACATGTTTCCCAGAGTTCCTGGGTCTGTGTTTCTGATGGAGTGAGTTTACAGACAGAAAGGTGAGAGCTGCAGATGTAGGATGAGATTACCCACCCTCAATTCCTAACCTTAACCATTAGGAGGATAGGAAAACATCTGACTCTAGGCCAGTTTCTTGGGGCATATTTTACATACACTGTGTTTTCACACCACCAAGCATGTAAAATGGCCACGGCTCGAGGAGACATGACCTGGGAACACAGCTGTCAACAAACATTCCGGAAGACTGATATTTAAGAATCTGACGATGTGCCACACACACTCACGCACACACACAGTCTAATAAAGTAAAAAAAGAAAAAAGAAGTGAGTTTGTGTGTTGAGAAGGTGTTAGGCCTGTGGAGGAAAAAGGTCTTTGTGACTGCAGGACAAATAACACACGGCAGAACAACTTTCACGTTAGGCCAACTAATACTGTACTGAAAGTAACTCCAGCTGTAGCATTCACACACTACGGTATGTCAGTCAATGTTAAAAACTTGCTTAGACTAAAGAAAACTGCAGAAGAAAGGGTTTGATTTTTTTTTAAAGTCTCAAAATCCACAGAGTTTTCAACAGTTTGACAGAAAAAAGACCCAGTCACTGGAGAGGCTAACGATGTCCCAGCTATCAGAGTGAGAGCTAATGTGCCATGTAAGAGGCTCTAATTATCCTGTCCTATTGTGCTTCCCTCACAATCCGGGATCACCAAACTCTTAAGAGCTGATGACAACCAGCTTTCATCTCTTACGGAGACTCCTTCATCGTTAAGGATAATTATACTCTTCATGTCAAGAACTGCAGATAAAAGATTTTTAAAACCACAATCCTGAGGCCAAACGTATTTAAGTGACCATTGAACAGCAGGCAATATTCCAGATGGATTGTGATGTCATTCTGCAAGCGCATCAGTACGTATAGAGAACATTGATCCTAATGGGAAATATTATTATCACCCAGCCAGGGCGTACAGCACCTAATCACAACTAAAAGATCAAAGGAACAAATACTTAGCTAGGAAGAACCTAATGTCTTTCCTGGTGACCACTCCTGATAATAGTGAAAACGAGACAATGATAATGAATCTTGGCGTGAGGAGACGCCACTTTCTCAGCCCAAATGAAAGTCTCTTTCGCCCGGCTCTTTAACTCACACAAACACCCAGAAACCCGGGAGGAAAACAAACCTCTACCCATTTCGCCAATGCCGCAGGCTTGACAACTAATCTAAGATCAAATCAAATCAAATCAAATCAAATTTTATTTGTCACATACACATGGTTAGCAGATGTTAATGCGAGTGTAGCGAAATGCTTGTGCTTCTAGTTCCGACAATGCAGTAATAACAAGTAATCTAACTAACAATTCCAAAACTACTGTCTTGTACACAGTGTAAGGGGATAAAGAATATGTACATAAGGATATATGAATGAGTGATGGTACAGAGCAGCATAGGCAAGATACAGTAGATGGTATCGGGTACAGTATGTACAAATGAGATGAGTATGTAAACAAAGTGGCATAGTATAGTATAAAGTGGCTAGTGATACATGTATTACATAAGGATACCGTCGATGATATAGAGTACAGTATATACGTATGCGTATGAGATGAATAATGTAGGGTAAGTAACATTTATATAAGGTAGCATTGTTTAAAGTGGCTAGTGATATATTTACATCATTTCCCATCAATTCCCATTATTAAAGTGGCTGGAGTTGAGTCAGTGTCAGTGTGTTGGCAGCAGCCACTCAGTGTTAGTGGTGGCTGTTTAACAGTCTGATGGCCTTGAGATAGAAGCTGTTTTTCAGTCTCTCGGTCCCAGCTTTGATGCACCTGTACTGACCTCGCCTTCTGGATGATAGCGGGGTGAACAGGCAGTGGCTCGGGTGGTTGATGTCCTTGATGATCTTTATGGCCTTCCTGTGACATCGGGTGGTGTAGGTGTCCTGGAGGGCAGGTAGTTTGCCCCCGGTGATGCGTTGTGCAGACCTCACTACCCTCTGGAGAGCCTTACGGTTGAGGGCGGTGCAGTTGCCATACCAGGCGGTGATACAGCCCGCCAGGATGCTCTCGATTGTGCATCTGTAGTGAGTGCTTTTGGTGACAAGCCGAATTTCTTCAGCCTCCTGAGGTTGAAGAGGCGCTGCTGCGCCTTCTTCACGATGCTGTCTGTGTGAGTGGACCAATTCAGTTTGTCTGTGATGTGTATGCCGAGGAACTTAAAACTTGCTACCCTCTCCACTACTGTTCCATCGATGTGGATAGGGGGGTGTTCCCTCTGCTGTTTCCTGAAGTCCACAATCATCTCCTTAGTTTTGTTGACGTTGAGTGTGAGGTTGTTTTCCTGACACCACACTCCGAGGGCCCTCACCTCCTCCCTGTAGGCCGTCTCATCGTTGTTGGTAATCAAGCCTACCACTGTTGTGTCGTCCGCAAACTTGATGATTGAGTTGGAGGCGTGCGTGGCCACGCAGTCGTGGGTGAACAGGGAGTACAGGAGAGGGCTCAGAACGCAACCTTGTGGGGTTAGACATATCTGATGAAAAACTGGACATGTACTGAACAACAGTCAATATCAACCAGTTACACCATTTTAGTCAACTTTTCTATTATATTCTGAGAACCCAGAACTCATCTTGCGAACTGTTACGAGCAATTACTAGAAGTCATCATCCCAACCTCTCTGAGTATGTGCGGTGTCCCTACTTGGAACACGAGGGGACCCCTCTACGGGGGTTCACGGGGATTACTACACAGGGGTGAGGGTAAGGTCGAGGGGGAGGGGATGTGGCATGGCGTAAAGTCAGTGATGACAGTAGGGAGAAGTGCTGCCAGGTCAAACCAAACAAACACACTACTGACAGAGTCCTTGTTGGAGACTAATCCACGCATTATCATAAACACCCCTTTGTTGGTGCCAGTTAAAGGAAACAACTGTCAAAACAATTAATTGGAGATAACATAGGAGGTGTCGTAAGATCACAACGACAGAGTCTTAGCTACTGTTTTGATTTAAATGGGTGTAATGGATGGGACCATACTCGCAAACTTTTGCTTACACAGAGGATTAGATCTGGGGTCTAAAAGGGCTAGCTGCTAGCTTTTCTCATAGGCCAACCTGGCACAATTAGCCACTATGCTGAGTACAACCAGCTGGGCACATAATTATATCTGATAAAAAAAAATAAGAATCAACCTATCGGAGACATCACACTGTAGAGCCACCATCCAATCGCATTTGTTAAACAGATCAACTTGGTTACCAGTTGGAGGTTCTAAAACCTCAAGGTTTAATTTGTTACCCTTGACTTGGTCTAAAAAGTGGTGTGCTAATATATTGGCACCGTTTCACATACAACCATGTGATTTTACGAATAAATATTTATATTCGTAACTAAAGTGTAAAAAAAGTTGATAGTGGTCTTGTCAAATAGCTGTATTGTATAACAGTTACTATCACTGACTGGTGGTGCAGTCCACTAAGGCATTTAGGCCGAAGTTTGAGGGCTATGACGGCAGTGAGTTTGAAGCCTTCTTGCCTCAAGGTTTTAAAAAAAAGAAGGAAAAAAAAGAAGAAAATAAAACTTTACTGCTGGGCCAATGGCACCTTGTCCTTAAGTTTTAAATTCAATTCAATTACATTTTTAAACACCTGAAACAGCTTTTTCCTGCAATCTAGAGCCATAATCAGTATGCTTAATTCTATGACAAAAATCTGTATATCTTTCTGCATATCTAAGCATATCTTTTGAGCTGTCTGTATCATCCTGACTGGTGGTTCTTTGTTTGTTATATAATAATGTGCAAAAATAATGAAGGAAATGTTTGTATGCAGTGTACAAACATGACATGATGAACATGAATGACATTTACTCTCACGGGTGGCCAAAATATCAATCTGAAGAGGCCTCCTGAAAATGTGTTTAACAAAGGTTATGCTGTGCTATCGCAAATTACGGTGACTTTGATGATGACAACAATGATAATGCTGATTAAAAACATTACACATGATGATAATGATGACGATGATGACGACAAGGATGATGATGATGACCATGCTGGAAAACAACATCCCACAAAAAGATCTGACCCAACAGTTCAAAGTCAAACTGTCCACAGGAAGCTCAGGACATTAGCCAACCCCTGATCCCCACCACAGTAACGTTCCACTCTAAACATCACATTAAATCCTTTATGAGGGCTCAGCCTAAATAGCCTTTGTCTAACTCTGTTTATATGATAAGTGTGTGGGATGGCGCCAGCCGCCAGGGTGTAGGATGGGCTCCAGTATCTGAGGACGTGCCAGCTTGTCCCTGGCATGAGGACCAGAGAGGGTGTGTTTGGCTGGCAGGGGGACAATCTAACATGGTATCTGATCTTTATGAAGAGACAGAGAGTAGTCTGACCATGGACAGGTGGCCAGTCACAAAGCCAAAGCCTAAGTACAAACTCAATGTAGATACTTACACATTAACACCAAGGCTCAAGACCTTATTATTTAATTCAATTTCTCCCCTGTGCCATCTCTCTCTGGCCCACTTAGAACTCTATGTCATCCCCTTAATTCTCCCCCTTAGTCTCCCTCCTTCCCTGCCTACAGTGTGGCTTTTTTAATCTTTCCTTAGATGGGAGGATCTGAGCAGAGACGGGCATTATTTCGGTTAAATGTATTTTAAATTTCGTACTTCAATTACTTTTGAGTATTTGACATTTGCATTTCACCAGCCTGAACTACAATCCAATGCATTTTGGAACAAGATACTTTCGAGACCTCTAATTTGTATTTTCATTCTTTATAGCGGTTCATTTTGTGGCTCCCTTTCATCCTGCATTGGTATCAGAAGTCTGATGGCACTATAGTGTGATAAGAGTGACTGCTAAAGGACCAAAATGTACAGTTAAGGTTGGAGTCATTAAAACGTGTTTTTCAACCACTCCACAAATGTCTTGTTAACAAACTATAGTTTTGGCAAATCGGTTAGGACATCTACTTTGTGCATGACACAAGTCATTTTTCCAACAATTGTTTACAGACAGATTATTTCACTATATCACAATTCCAGTGGGTCAGATGTTTACATACACTAAGTTGACTGTGCCTTTAAACAAGCTTGGAAAAATTCCAGAAAATTATGCCATGGCTTTAGAAGCTTCTGATAGGCTAATTGACATAATTTGAGTCAATTAGAGGTGTTCCTGTGGATGTATTTCAAGGCCTACCTTCAAACTCAGTGCCTCTTTGCTTGACATCATGGGAAAATCTAAAGAAATCAGCCAAGACCTCAGAAAATACATTGTAGACCTCAGCAAGTCTGGTTCATCCTTGGGACAAATTTCCAAACACCTGAAGGTACCACGTTCAACTGTACAAACAATAGTACGCAGGTATAAACACCATGGGACCACGCAGCCGTCATACCGCTCAGGAAGGAGACGCGTTTTGTCTCTTAGAGATGAACATACTTTTGTGCGAAAAGTGCAAATCAATCCCAGAACAACAGCAAAGGACCTTGTGAAGATGCTGGAGGAAACAGGTACAAAAATATCTATATAAGTACAATAAAACGAGTCCTATATCGACATAACCTGAAAGACCGCTCAGCAAGGAAGAAGCCACTGCTCCAAAACCGCCATAAAAAAGCCAGACTACGGTTTGCAAATGCACATGGGGACAAAGATCTTACTTTTTGGAGAAATGTCCTCTGGTCTGATGAAACAAAAATGTAACTGTTTGGCCATAATGACCATTGTTATGTTTGGAGGTAAAAGGGGGAGGCTTGCAAGCAAAAGAACACCATCCCAACCGTGAAGCACGGGGGTGGCAGCATCATGTTGTGGGAGTGCATTGCTGCAGGAGGGACTGGTGCACAAAAAAGATGGCATCATGAGGCAGGGAAATTAGGTGGATATATTGAAGCAACATCTCAAGACATCAGTCAGGAAGTTAAAGCTGGGTTGCAAATGACCCCAAGAATACTTCCAAAGTTGTGGCAAAATGGCTTACGGTCACAAAGCCCTGACCTCAATCCCATAGAACATTTCTGGGCAGAACTGAAAAAGCATGTGTGAGCAAGGAGGCCTACAAACCTGACTCAGTTACACCAGTTCTGTCTGGAGGAATGGGCCAAAATTCACCCAACTTATTGTGGGAAGCTTGTGGAAGGCTACCCGAAATGTTTGACCCAAATTAAACAATTTAAAGGCAATGCTACCAAATACTAATTGAGTGTATGTAAACTTCTGACCCACTGGGAATGTGATGAAAGAAATAAAAGCTGAAATAAATCATTGTCCCTACTATTATTCTGACATTTCATATTCTTAAAATAAAGTGGTGATCCTAACTGACCTAAGACAGGGAATTTTTACTAGGATTAAATGTCAGGAATTGTGAAAAACTGAGTTTAAATGTATTTGGCTGTGTACGTAAACTTCCGACTTCAAATGTAAATGTAAAAATTAACACTTGCAAAGCACGCTGGGTATTTTTACTAATGAGCTCCGCCCCTGAAACAAGGCCAATAATAATATCCAGTGTGAGTGGCAGACATTTTTATCTAGAGCAACTAAAGGTCACACAATATAACAGAATAGATTAACCGGAATGACATTTACTCTCACAATGGCCAAAAATAACTATCTGAAAGCCTCGCCCCTACTAGGCCACACCTACAGTCTTCTGATCTGACCCGGTGGATTATCGCCCCATAACCAAGAATCAACAACCCAACTTAAAACAGCAATGGGCTGTTTGTGACCCAACTGGCTGGATCAAATACCAAATGTGTGTTCTGTCCAATAATTGGGTTGTTTTTAACCCAGCTTTTTTTTGAGTGCAGTGCATTCAACTAAGGTAGATAAACAACCACATATTACAGTCATAGCAAGTCAAAAAAATGTGTTACCGTTACTGAAGATGGCGCTGACAGATAGGGCAGCTCTGCTCCTAGGTCCTAAGCAACTGTCATGACGGGACTCTCATTAACGTGATGACTGTTATTTATTGAATAATTACTAACTATGTTTAATTGTTACTGTATTCAATTAATCATGTAACAATTAACTCATTGGTGATTTGGGGCACCACGGGATAAGTTGTTTACCGAGTTACCGTCGTCTCCTGAATTAACTCAAGAATATATATATATATATATATATATATATATATATATATAAGTCACTAATTCCTAATTTCCTCATATCAGTCTCATTCTGAACGTCGCAGACTTCGTGAATCTGCACAAACCCGAGTCTTTCTAATCATTCTGTACCACACAAATTGATTTACTAACAAACCAAAACACAGGATACACACACACGGTAGAGATTATTTATTATAAACTTAATACGGGGACAACAGGTCCCTAGCGGACTAACACAATATGACACTTGTTACACAAGATGGAGAGTTAGCGAGAGAGAGAAAGAGAAGCAACACATGGATACATTTGGGAACTACGCTCACAGTAGCCCTAATACCTTGCCCCGAACTGCCGCTCTTTTTTGTAAGAAGTAATGCATGTATTTACGTGTTGACGGTCTTTATCGGGTATCTCTGTTGGGCCCAGGCCTTCGTGGAAAGGGCTCCGCTTTGTGATAAGGGTTTGATTGGGTCTTCTTCTTCGGATGGCCTTCTCCTTCGTTCTCAGGTGTAAGTCTCTGATTGTCCACAAGAGGTCACAATGTCCTTCTTAGTTGTCTGTTTACTTGCACTCGTTCTGGAAGAGTGGTCTTCTGAGGGCGGCTAATCAGCCTTGTCGATGAACCCCAGAGTGGTGATGAGAGCATTGTAGGCGGCGATGATTTGAAGAGAATAACCGGATGGTCCTACGTAAAAATGCATTGTTCCTTATCCTCTTGATACTACCCATCCCGGATCCGGGAGCGTAATCATCGACTGATACTAATTAGCATAACGCAACGGACATAAATATTACTAGAAAATATTCCTATTCATGAAAATCACAAGTGAAATATATTGAAACACAGCTTAGCCTTTTGTTAATCACCCTGTCATCTCAGATTTTCAAAATATGCTTTTCAGCCAAAGCAAGACAAGCATTTGTGTAAGTTTATCGATAGCCTAGCATAGCATTATGTCCAGCTAGCAGCAGGTAACTTGGTCACGAAAATCAGAAAAGCAATCAAATTAAATAATTTACCTTTGATGAGCTTCGGATGTTTTCACTCACGAGACTCCCAGTTAGATAGCAAATGTTCCTTTTTCCAAAAATATTATTTTTGTAGGCAAAATAGCTCCGTTTGTTCTTCACGTTTGGCTAAGAAATCAACCGGAAATTGCGGTCACGAAATTATCAAATTGGCGCCATAATATTGACAGAAACATGGCAAACGTTGTTTATAATCAATCCTCAGGGTGTTTTTCAAATATCTATTCGATAATATATCCACCGGGACAATTGGTTTTTCAGTAGGAGCGAAAGGAAAAACGGCTACCTGTATTTTACGCGAGAATCACTCCGAGAGCCATCAGGTGACCACACCGCTTACGGGTATTCTTCAACATAAATGCGTAAAACTATGTCACAATGCTGTAGACACCTTGGGGAATACGTAGAAAAAGTAATCTGGTTGATAGCCCATTCACTACTCAATATGGACGCATCGGAACGCAGAGCTTTCAAAACATGAGTCACTTCCGGATTGGATTTTTCTCAGGCTTGCAATATCAGTTCTGTTATACTCACAGACAATAGTTTTACAGTTTTGGAAACTTTAGAGTGTTTTCTATCCTAAGCTGTCAATTATTTGCATATTCTAGCATCTTGTCCTGACAAAATATCCCGTTTACTTTGGGAATGTGTTATTTTACCAAAAATGAAAATACTGCCCCCTAGTCACAACAGGTTTTAAGGGATTGTATGTAAGCACCTGTTGTCTTCGGCGCATGTCACAAATAAAATTTGATGACACATCTTTGCAGTATTTCTTTTTTTTATGTCTTACATTATTATCCCAGGACATTTTTTGTGTCATTACATACAGACGGAAATAACTTTTGGATATCAGAGCGGCAGTAACTCACAAGCCTTACAGCTGGGAATACGACTTTCCCGCATGGGATCCTTTCTACCCCCTAGGGCAATTGAACTGATTCCAGAGGATGATCCAAAACACCACCGGAGGAGAAGAGGTATTCGGAGTGGACTTCTAATCCAACTCAGGAGACGCGCACACCATCCAACGCTTCTGAGTACATTACTCCCTAATGTTCAGTCTCTGGATAATAACGTTGACGAGCTCAGGGCGAGAATCTCCTTCCAGAGAGACATCAGGGATTGTAACATACTCTGTTTCACAGAAACATGTCTCTCTCGGGATATACCCAGCTAGGTTCTCAGTATATCGCGCAGACAGGAATAAAGAACTCTCTGGGAAGAAGAAAGGTGTGATTGTGATAACATACAAACTCAAGTCCTTTTCTTCACCCAACCTAGAATACCTCACAATGAAATGCCGACCGTATTACCTCCCAATAGAATTCTCTTTGGTTAAAGACACAGAAATTTATATTCCCCCTCAAGCCAATCCCACGATGGCCCTCAAAGAACTTCACTGGACTTTATGCAAACTGGATATCCACATATCCTGAGGCACCATTTATTGTAGCTGGGGATTTTAACAAAGCAAATTTGAGGAAAATGCTACCCAAGTTCTATCAACACATTGATGTAGTACCCACGCTACTAAAACACTCGACCACTGCTACTCCAACTTCCAGGAAGCCTGCAAGGCCCTCACCCACCACCCTTCGGCAAATCTGATCACGACTCCGTTTTGATCCTCCCTTCCCATGGGCAGAAACTCAAACAGGAAGTATCCGTGCTAAGGACTATGCAATTGGAATCCACGCTTCAAGATTGTTTTGATCACGCAGACTGGGATATGTTCCCGGGTAGCCTTCGAGAATAACATCTGATGAATACACGGATACGATGACTGAGTTTATAAAGAAGCATATAGGAGATGTTGTATCCACTGTGACTATTGAAATCTACCCTAACCAAAAACCGTGGATAAAAGGCAGAGTTCGTGCAAAACTGAAAGCACAAACATTTAACCATGGCAAGGTGGACTGGGAATATAGCAGAAATACAAACAGCGTAGGTATTCCCTCCGTAAGGCAATCAAACTGGCAAAATGTCAGTATAGAGACAAAGTGGAGTCACAATTCAACGGCTCAGACACAAGAGGTATGTGGCATGGTCTACAGACAATCACGAGCAACAAAGGGGAAACCAGTCACGTCGCGGACACAGACGTCTTGCTTCCGGACAAGCTAAAAACTTTCTTCGCCCACTTTGAGGATAACAGTGCCACCGACGCGGCCCGCTACCAAGGACTGTGGGCTCTCCTTCTCTGTGGCCGACGTGAGTAAGATATTAAAACGTGTTAATCCTCGCAAGGCTGCCGACCCAGACGGCATCCCTATCCGCATCCTCAGAGCACGAGCAGACCAGCTGGCTGGATTGTTTACGGGCATATTTAATCTCTTCCTATCCCAGTCTGCTGTTCCAACATGCTTCAAGATATCCACCATTGTTCCTGTACCCAAGAAAGCAAAGGTAACTGAACTAAATGACTATCGCCCCGTAGCACTCACTTCTGTCATCATGGAGTGCTTTGAGAGGCTAGATATGGATCATATCACCTCTACCTTACGTGACACCCTAGACCCACTTCAATTTGCTTACCGCCCCAATAGATCCACAGACGATGCAATAGACGATGCAGTCGCCATCGCACTGCCTTATCCCATCTGGACAAGAGGAATACCTATGTAAGAATGCTGTTCATTGACTATAGCTCAGCATTCAACATCATAGTACCCTCAAAGCTCCTCAATAAGCTTGGGGCCCTGGGGCTGAACCCAACCCTGTGCAACTGGGTCCTGGACTTCCTGACGGGTCGCCCTCAGGTAGGTGAAGGTAGGAAACAACACCTCCACTTCGCTGATCCTCAACACAGGGGCCCCACAAGGGTGCGTGCTCAGCCCCCTCCTGTACTCCCTGTTCACCCATGAATGCGTGACCACGCACGCCTCCAACTCAATCATCAAGTTTGTAGATGACACAACAGTAGTAGGCCTGATTACCAACAATGACGAGACAGCCCACAGAGAGGAGTTGAGGGCCCTGGGAGTGTGGTGCCAGGAAAATAACCTCTCACTCAATGTCGACAAAACAAAGGAGCTGATCGTGAACTTCTCGAAAAACAGCAGAGGGAGCATGCCTATATCCATATCGACTGGACCGCAGTGGAGCAGGTGGAAAGTTTCAACTTCCTCGGCATACACATCACTGACGATCTGAAAGGGTGGTGCGGTCTGCCAACACATTACTGGGGGGGGTGCCCTCCAGGACACCTATAGCACCCAATGTCACAGGACAATAATCACCCGAGCCACTGGCTGTTCACCCCGCTATCATCCAGAAGGCAAGGTCAGTACAGGTGCATCAGGTGCATGGGACCGAGAGACTGAAAAACAGCTTCTTTCTCAAGGCCATCAGACTGTAAATAGCCATCACTAGGTGGCTTCCACCCAGTTACGTAACCTTGCACCTTATAGGCTGCTGCCCTATATACATAGCCTTGAAATCACTGCCCACTTTAATAATGGAACACTAGTCACTTTAATAATGTTTACATATTTTTGCTTTACTCATCTCATATGTACAGTATATACTGTATTCTATTCTACTGTATTTTAGTCTATGCCACTCCAACATTGCTCATCCTAATATTGATATATTCCTTAATTCCATTCTGCTACTTTTAGGTTGTGTGTATTGTTGTGAATTGTTAGTAATTACTGCACTGTTGAAGCTAGAAACACAAGTATTTAACTACACCCGCAATAACATCTGCTAAACATGTGTATTTGATTTGAACATGAAAATGTGTTTTTTTATTTCGAAACGACAAAATACCTCAATATACCTGTATCTTATGTAAATACAATATTTAGCTAAAATATTTTGTATTTTACTTTGATACGTTGGTCTTCAGAGTATCTCAGTGAGGCTTGTGGGACCACAACACAACACAGATCGAGAGAGAGCGTAGTTTCCATGACTTACTTCAGTTTCTCTTAAAGCTACACCGCATTTGACATGAGGACAATTTGTGCCAAAAGCTCTTTAAGCGGCCAGTAAATCAGCGAAATCCTATTAGTTGGATGACTTGGAGGAGGGAGAAGTAGCAGAGTCAGGCAGTGGTATATTGATGTTAATTAAATGGCCCTGAGAGCTGCAGTATTTATCTCCCCATCCCAAACACATAAAACAAACACATTCTCTTCCCCAGACAGACTCATTACAAGAGAATCGGTGCTGTAGAGCATTTTATATAGCTGAGAGAGGTAAACAGCCAGTCTTCTGTTGACTGCAGCTGCCTGGCTCTCTGTGGAGTCAACACACCTTTCACCTCTAATCTTTGACCTTTAGAATGTACATCATCCAAGCTCAGGTCACACAAACCTATACTGTAGTTCAATAGTCCTTTTCTTTGATTTGGATGAGAAAGATGCTTGAGAAACGGTTTAGTATGTCCATCCTACTAGTACATAGTTGTCTGTCTGTCAGTCCGTCCATCCATCTATCTGTGACATCTGCGGTGTGAGTAGTAATTTCATTCAGCCTTACCTGTTCCAGGTGACAGTCCCAGAGACTCTCTGCATCTCTCCCAGAGCTGCCAGCAGCAGGGACGACTTCCCACAACCCACCTGGCCCACGATCATAGTCAGCTGACCTGAGAGAGACACACACACAGAGAAGACATGAGTGGAAAATAGAGTGATTAGAGAGAAAGATAGATAGAGAGAGATGGAGGGACAGGAGGAGGGAGTAGTAGTGGTTCCTCGAGTGGTTCCTCGAGTGATTCCTCGAGTGGTTCCTCGAGTAGTTCTTTGAGTGGTTCCTCTGATAGAGTATGAATACCATGGTACTTAACCTTCCTCCAGGATCAGAGCCTTACCGAACGGAACCTTGATGTCTACGTTAGACAGGGTGGGAGGTCCGTCTGTCCAGGTGAAATATCCGCTGGTTATCTGGAGATAAAAAAAAAATAGAAAAAAAAAACATTACACTCCGATCAAATCAAATGTCAAACACTGAATGTCAAGCAGTCAGACCAGGAGAGGCTCCCTGGCAGCACACCGATGAGACTGAACGACAGACTTAACGTCTATCGAGTCCTGCTACCTCCCACTCACCCTGAAGCAGAGGTCTTGGTCCCTCTCCTGGGGGGGCGGGTCGCCTCCCTTCTGGCTGTAGTTGTTCCAGCAGTCTTCCCTGGGGGGCCTCTTCCTGTTCACCACCTTCAGGGGCTGGGAGGGGCGCAGGGAGGGAACAGGCCATGGCTTAGGCTTTTTAAAGGACAACTATGGACACCACAGAGAGTAGTGGTGGAGGTGGTGGGTGGTGAGTGTAAGTGAGGTGGAGGAAGGAGGATAGAACATACAGAGTGAAGAGAAACAGTTAATAATTCATTGAAGTGCACTCTGCCTGCGAGTGAGTGGTTGAGTGTGTAAGAATTTCCGGGGGCAGGAAAGTCTCTTTGTGGGAGCGCTGTGTACTTGTGTGTGTGTGTGTGTGTGTTTGTGTATGCAAGTGTGTGTGTGTGTGTGTGTGTGTGGATACGTTCAAATGTGTTCATGTGTGTGTGTGGTCCCTACTCACCACAGCCTGGTACTTGCTGTTGTGGTTGCTGGGGCCAGCGGGCATGGTAGCGTTGGGCTCCTGCTCGTCTCCAATCTCATCACTACTGAAGAACTCACTCAGCTTCTGGGCACTGAAGAGAGGACAGGGGACGCCACAGATCCATTTCACATTTTCACATTCCAGAGTGGGTTACATTGAAGATGGGATAGGGAACAACACATTTAAAATGCACAGGTAACTCTTGGTAGAATCACCTGATCAAAGAATGTTAAAAATGGAGAAGTAAAAAGGTTTCATTTCCTAAAGCAAGTCTCCAGACTATCTGAAATGAATCAAGTAAAGAGCTATTCCGTTTTTTTATGTTCCTTCAGCTACCCGCTTCAGTACATCTGGAATAAACTAAGCCATAATGATGAGTATGAGCTTGGAATACAATACAGGCCTTGCTGTACATCTACCAGTAAATTAGGTTCAGTCAGCTGTGAAAGACTCCTACACTCCAGGCTATTCAACGAGCCACACACCGCATCATTCATTTGGAGAGTTCTTATTGGACCATACATTTTGCGGAATATGACTCAGTAAGCTGAAGCTGAGGCTTGGGGTCTTTGCCAATTTTCCGGGCCTTCTTTTCACACCGCTGATATACAGGTCCTGGATGGCAGGGAGCTCGGCCCCAGCGATGTACTGGGTTGTCTGCACAACACTCTGTAGCACCATGTGATCGAGGGCGGTGCTGTTGCCATACCAAGCAGTGATGCAGCCAGTCGATATGCTCTCAATGGTACAGCTGTGGAACCTTTCCAGGATTTGAGGACCCATGCCAAACTTTTTCAACCTCCTGAGGGGGAAGAGGCACTGTCGCGCCTTCAACATGACCGTGCGTGTGTGTTTGGACCACTAAGTCTTTAGTGATTTGGACACTGAGCAACATGAAACGGTCAACCAGCTCCACTGCCGCCCCATCGATGTGGATGGAGGCGTGCTCGACCCCCGTTTCCTTGTACTCCATGATCAGCTCCTTGCTCTTACTGACGTTGAGGGAGAGGTTGTTGTTCCGGCACCACACTGCCAGGTCACTGACCTCCTCCCTGTACGCTGACACATCTTCGCCGGTGATCAGGCCTGCCACCGTCGTGTCGTCAGCGAACTTGATAATGGTGTTGGAGTCGTGCGTGGCCACACAGTCGTGGGTGAACATGGAGTACAATGGGGGACTAAGCACACACCCCTATGGGGCCCCCGTGTTAAGGGTCAGAGCGGTGGAGGTAATGTTGCCTACCATCATCACCTGGGGGCGGCCCATCAGGAAATCCAGGATCCAGTTGCAGAGGGAGGGGTTTAGACCCAGAGTCCTAAGCTTGGTGATGAGGGGATAATTGACTACGCTGAGCTGGAGTAAATGAACAGCATTCTCACATAGGTATTCCTCTCATCTAGGCCGGTGAGGGCAGTGTGGAGGGCAATTGAGATTGCGTAATCTATGGATCTGTTGGGGCGGCATGCAAATTGGAGTGGGTCAAGGGGTGGCTGGGATGGTAGAGTTAATGTGTGCCATAACCAGCCTCTCAAAGCACCTCATGATTACAGAAGTGAGTGCTACAGGTCGGTAATCATTGTGGGATGAAGCCTTAGAGGTCGTAGGAACAGGGATGATGGTGGTCATCTTAAAACACGTGGGGATTACAGACTGGGACAAGGAGAGGTTGTTGAAAATTACAGTGAATACACTTAGCAGCTGCTGAGGCCGTCGAGGCCTGCGGCCTTGCAGGTGTTGACCTGATTAAAGACCCTTTTCACCTCGGCCTCAGAGAGCGAGATCACCCAGTCCTCTGGGTCGGTGACGGCCCTCACACCCGGCTCGATGTTGTTGTTGTCAAAAGATGCATAAAATGCATTGCGTTCATCTGGTAGTGAGGCACCGTTGGGCAGATCACGTTTTGGTCTTCCTTTGTAATCCATAATAGACTGTATTGTGTGTGAGGATCTCTCTTGAACCAAAGCCGGTGCAGTAGAGTAGAGCAGGCAGCATATGCTCTAGCTCCACTGCAGAATGGCAGCAAGCAGATGGTACTATCGACGGCTAGGTCAATACCAGGCTGTTACAGGGATCATAAGGTCATCTTGACCAGAAACGGAACACACTTAGGTTACCCCTGAGATACAGCATCACATCCAACCTGTTGTCACCATAGAGATGAATAATGATAGGATCTCTATGGCTGTGACTCAGTGCAAGTCATTGCGTGTCATTGAGTAAGGAACTAGCGGTTCCTTACTAGCGGTTAGCAATTTCTCTGTCACTGGTTCGACAGCATTAGGATACACGTACAGCCTCCATTTACCAGAGATCAGCTCGACCCCATTGATTTTCTCGAGACTTCCATTCATCCTCTCAGGATGCAAAGCAAACCCCCGACTCAATCCCCCCACTCTGTATGATGCCTCTCTATACACTATACATGATGTAGAGCCCTACTACTTCAACTAGGCCAAGATACCATATCTAAAACACTTACATGTAGATGATGGTAAACACATGTGAAAGCAGTGGCTAGAATGACAAGATGGGTGATTGCTTCCCGGTGAACACAAGACGTTGAAAGAAAAGAAATACGCATTTTCAACCAGAAATACGCATTTTTCAATGTCTTTTTGCTCATAGGGTTGTGTGAATGACAGTACAGCACTCTGCATCGTTCACATTGTAGATAAGAATTTGTTGTTAACTGACTTTCCTAGTTAAAGGTTCAAATAAAAAAATGAAACACGCCTACTCTCAGTACAGAGCGGAATACAGCATGTACTGTATACATTCAGAAAGTATTCAGACCCCCCATATTTTGTTACGTTATAGCCTTATTCTAAAATTGATTAAAAAACAAATCCTCAATCTACCCACAAAACCCAGTAATGACAAAGCGAAAACTGTTTTTTTTTTAGAAATTATAGCAAATTTAGAAAAAATACAAAACAGAAATCCCTTATTTACATAAGTATTCAGACTCTTTGCTATGAGACTCGAAATTGAGCTAAGGTGCATCCTGTTTCCATTGATCATCCTTGAGATGTTTCTACAACGTGATTGGAGTCCACCTGTGGTACATTCAATTGATTGGACATGACTTGGAAAGGGACACACCTATCTATATAAGGTCCCACAGTTGACAGTGCATGTCAGAGCAAAAACCAAACCATGAGGTCGAAGGAATTGCCCATAGAGCTCTGAGACAGGATTGTGTCGAGGCACAGATCTGGGGAAGGGTACCAAAACATTTCTGCAGCATTGAAGGTCCCCAAGAACACAGTGGCCTCCATCATTATTAAATGGAATAAGTTTGGAACCACCAAGAGTCTTCCTAGAGCTGGCCACCAGGCCAAACTGAGAAATCGGGGGAGAAGGGCCTTGGTCAGGGAGGTGACCAAGAACCTGATGGTCACTCTGACTGAGCTCCAGAGTTCCTCTGTGGAGATGGGAGAACCTTCCAGACGGACAACCATCTCTGCAGCACTCCACCAACCAGGCCTTTATGGTAGAGTGGGCAGACGGAAGCCACTCCCCAGTAAAAGGCACATGACAGCCCGCTTGGAGTTTACCAAAAGGTACCTAAAGGACTCTCAGACCATGAGAAACAAGATTCTCTGGTCTGATGAAACCAAGATTGAATTCTTTGGCCTGGATGCCAAGCGTCACGTCTGGAGGAAACCTGGCAGAATCCCTACGGTGAAGCATGGTGGTGGCTGCATCATGCTGTGGGGATGTTTTTCAGCGGCAGGGACTGGGAGAGTAGTCAGGCTCGAGGGAAAGATGAACGGAGCAAAGTACAGAGAGATCCTTGATGAAAACCTGCTCCAGAGCACTCAGGACCTCAGACTGGGGCAAAGGTTCACATCCAACAGGACAACGACCCTAAGCACACAGCCAAGACCACGCAGGAGTGGCTTCGGAACAAGTCTCCGAATGTCCTTTAGTGGCCCAGCCAGAGCCTAGACTTGACCCGATTGAACATCCCTGGAGAGCTCCCCATCCAACCTGACAGAGCTTGAGAGGATCTGCATAGAACAATGGGAGAACATCCCCAAATACAGGTGTGCCAAGCTTGTAGCGTCATACCAAAGAAGACTTGAGGCTGTAATCGCTGCCAAAGGTGATTCAACAAAGTACTGAGTAAAGGGCCCAAATACTTATGTAAATGTGATATTTCATTTTCTTTAAATATATATACATATATATACACACACACACACACACACACACTGTATGCACCATTTTCTAAAAAATTATTATTGCTTTGTAAAAAAAAAAACTTTTTTGCTTTGTCATTATGGAGTGGTGTGTAGATTGATGGGGAGGGGACTATTTAACCAATTTTAGAAGAAGGCTGTAACGTAACATTCCGAATGCACTATATATGTTTATGATGTTCGAAGCAGTCGTTATGCTGTTATGTATGATAGGATGAGTAATGGTCTGTGAGGAATAGGCTAGAAGGGTGACGGGTAGCTTTATGACAACACAATTACAGCAGTTAATCAAATTGTAAATTTAGAAGAAGTCAATGTGACTGACAGAAACGAACAGGTGTTTCAGTGATTGACTTCAATTTAGCTTCACCTCAATTACACTTTATTTTGGTAAATCTGACATGAATTCAGCTTAACATCAACGTAAAACTGTCATTTATACAATCATTTTGGGTATTCTAAACAGTAAAATACTGTGACATGTTTTACTGCAGAATACTGTAAATGATGGTGCATTGTGGGAAAATTGTTTATTTTGAATGTATGGTAACATACTGTACTTTTTTTATAGTAACTTACAGGAAACTAGCTGCCAGTAAGTTACCGTAAAAACAAGTTACATTTCTTACAGTGTATTGTAATTCCATCCCACAGAATACAGTACCCTACTGTATTTTTGAAGCACCTAAAACCTTTTGACCACTAGTGGGTGCATGGCATTGTTGTTTCTGTCTCATTAACATATTGTGAGGCATGCCTTGCAAGAGGCTATATTTGTTGCATCCGTTAGTGAGAGTGCTGTACCAATTTAGTAGTGCCCAATCAATTCAAAATGTATAGGGGACAAATTGGAGAAACAGCAAGTCTTCAACTTTCAATGGTTTAACATTTTGCCATGTTCTTTTGGTCTGTTTTGCCTTGTAGTCACTGCCAGTTTGGAAACATTTGTTAAGGCTTCTAGAAGTGCAAAGTGATATAAAACACCAAATATTCATTGATATGCTGTAATGTGTAAACACATTACCTAGTAACCATCCTGCTTGCACCTGTAATTACAGTAAAATACAAACCCCTCCCCTCAATGAATGTCATTCATTATGTTTACAGTAGCATTACATTTTTTACAGTATAATACAGTAAATTCTATGGTATTGTACTGTGTGTCATTACACAGTTCTTGCTTTGAGGCTGTGCTTAAAATTACAGTAGGTGTACTGCAATGTGAAACACAGTAACTTACCTACCACTAGCTGCCTGTAAGTGTGTGTCCATGATACACAGCTCACCTGACCAGGGCCTTGACTGTGGATCGCACCACGCTGGAGAGCAGGAAGAGAGGAGTGACCAGGATGTGAAACAGGGATAAGGACGCGAAGGCCACAGCAGGTGACAGGTCAGCCTCCTCAGAGATGTGCACATGGACCACAAATGTCTATAGGAAGATGGTCGGGAGGATAGTATAAAAAAAAAAATTATTAATATCACTCCAGTAACCAGCAAAGATACTGTGAGTGAGGTCTGAATCAAGATGCAAGTGAGCAACTCAAACTTTGACATAAATCTTGCATTAACGTCAATGGGCGCTGTGTGCTATAGTTTGACCTGTGCTCACATCCAATACAGGATTTGGCCGTGAATGAATAAATAACCTTCAGAAAGACTGACTAATTTAAATACTTTTGCCATTCAGTTAGTTTGTGGTGAACTTGAGCATTTCCACTTTAGGGCTAAACAATGAGAGATAGATAAGCAAATCACAGTCTCCAAAACTCTCTCTCTCTCTACCTCTCTCTCTACCTCTCTCTCTACCTCTCTCTCTACCTCTCTATCTACCTCTCTCTATCTACCTCTCTCTACCTCTCTCTACCTCTCTCTACCTCTACCATAAATATAACTGGGATTTACAGTGGCTATGTAAAAAAAAAAACTCCAGTGTCCCTGTGAAATGTCACTGGTCATCCTTTAGAAAGCCATAGCATGCCAGTCTGCCTGACTGTGTTCTGCGTGATACCACTCTAGTCTGGACTGGTCTGGCCTGTGCCCTTCACCCCGGAAAAGGAATTCTGTTCTCTGTAAAATCCCATCCACTGAAAACAATACCCAGACCAGTGTACAGTATGCAGCTTATTTTTAAAGGTGAAATGGTGGTTAGAACATGCTGTTCTATGGTGAACAATGTGAGGGAGGACAGATATTGGGGTAGTCTGTAGACAGTATTACGCATGCCACCTATCAGATATGAATAGGTGTAACAGTATATCTTTAGACTGTCCCCTCGCCCATACCCGGGCACGAACCAGGGACCCTCTGCACACATCAACAACAGTCACCCCTCAAAGCATCGTTACCCATCGCTCCACAAAAGCCGCGGCCCTTGCAGAGCAAGGGGAACCACTACTTCAAGGTCTCAGAGCAAGTGACGTCACCGATTGAAACGCTATTTAGCGCGAACACCGCTAACTAGCCAGCCATTTCACATCCGTTACACTCACCCCCCTTTTGACCTCCTCCTTTTCTGCAGCAACCAGTGATCCGGGTCAACAGCATCAATCTAACAGTATAACTTTAGACCGTCTCAACGCCCATACCCGGGCGCGAACCAGGGACCCTCTGCACACATCAACAACAGTCACCCACGAAGCATCGTTAACCATCGCTCCACAAAAGCCGCGGCCCTTGCCGAGCAAGGGGAACTACTACTTCAAGGTCTCAGAGCAAGTGACGTCACCGATTGAAACGCTATTTAGTGCGCACCGCTAACTAAGCTAGCCGTTTCACATCCGTTACATAGGCATGTATGAGTGGAATTAATACTCACAGTCAGGACAGCAGCGATAGGGATGGCTGCATTCATGAATACTGAGAAAGAGGAGACACAGACAACACAGACAACATTAGATACATGACAATGTGGTTCAGATACTGTACAGACAGTTTGTTCCAGAGAGTGAGAATACTTAAGACGCAGTGTCTCTCCAGGAACTCAGCTCAACTGAATGGCTTGAAGCGATTGTTTTCTAGGAACGAGCTAGATCATCAGCACCGAGGAAGGCAACGTTTTTATAGTTCTGTGTTTTTTGATTCATGCAGCGTGACACATCTCCTTCGCATAGAGTTGATCAGGCTGTTGATTGTGGCCTGTGAAATGTTGTCCCACTCCTCTTCAATGGCTGTGGGAAGTTGGTGGATATTGGCGGGAACTGGAACACGCTGTCGTACATATTAATCCAGAGCATCCCAAACATGCTCAATGGGTTACATGTCTGGTGAGTGTGCAGGCCATGGAAGGACTGGGATATTTTCAGCTTCCAGGAATTGTGTACAGATCCTTGCGACATGGGGCTGTTCATTATCATGCTGACACATGAGATGGATGAATGGCAAGACAATGGGCCTCAGGATCTCGTCACGGTATCTCTGTGCATTCAAATTGCCAAAGATAAAATGCAATTGTGTTCTTTGTCCGTAGCTTATGCCTGCCCATACCATAACTCCATCGCCACCGTGGGGCACTATGTTCACAACGTGGACTTCAGCAAATCACTCGCCCACACAACACCATACACGTGGTCTGCGGTTGTAAGGATTATGGTAGAGAAATTAACATTATATTTCTCTGGAAATAGCTCTGGTGGACGTTCCTGCAGTAGGCATCCCTCAAAACTTGAGACATCTGTGGCATTGTGTTGTGTGACAAAACTGCACATTTTAGAGTGGCCTTTAATTGTACCCAGCACAAGGTGCACCAGTGTAATTATCATGCTGTTTAATCAGATTCTTGATATGCCACACCTGTCAGGTGGATGGATTATCTTGGCAAAGGAGAATGCTCACTAACAGAGATGTAAAAAAATGTGAGCACAAAATTTGAGAGATAAGCTTTTTGTGTGTATGGACAATTTCTGGGATATTTTATTTTGGCTCATGAAACATGGGACTCAGTATAAATTATTTATATTCAGTTTAGTTTCAGATATTTTTCCGACTTGATTTACTAGTTTTTATTCAGTTTTAGTTTGATAAAAACATTTCTATTTGGTTTTTACATTATTTAGTTTCAGTTTAGTGTTTGTGACAGAAAGTAGCCTATGCATCGGAGGCTAGGAGCCATGTATGTATTGTAAGTTCTTCCCTGTTAGCTAGTGATAGTCGGTAGTCTCCTGTTAACTAGTGATAGCTAGTAGTCTCCTGTTAACTAGTGATAGCTAGTAGTCTTGGAAATCCCAGACCTAGAGCGACAGCACTACATCTGGGGAGGATTTCAGATTCTTTTGGACATTTCTTCAAAAACAAATTGTTTCAGGGAGGGTCCTCTTCAGACAGACAACTCTCCCAAAAAAATCCAGAGTTCGGGTAGGGGGGCCAAGCATGAAAAGTCTAACTCTTTCCATAGCCTGAGGGCAGACATCTCAGAACGTCGGGATTCAAAACCAAAGTTTGCAGGCAGAACCTTTGCCGTGGTTTAAGTGAAGGTAGATGATGCAAACAAGCAAAATGCAGATTTTTGTCAAATTTTTCACAAAAATTTGCTGATGGCGGAAACATTTGTTGGCATGTGGCCTGATTGAACCATTTATGAAGGGATTGGTTAAAATTGTGAGCCCTCCTTTTGTATTGCGGTGGGGGTAAAGTAAAGGCTAAGTGACCTACTAGATATGGATGTGTAGAGGGAGGTAAGGTAACCTACTAGATATGGATGGTAGAGGGAGGTAAGGTAACCTACTATATGGATGTGTAGAGAGAGGTAAGGTAACCTACTAGATATGGATGTGTAGAGGGAGGTAAGGTATCCTGCTAGATATGGATGTGTAGAGGGAGGTAAGGTAACCTACTAGATATGGATGTGTAGAGGGAGGTAAGGTATCCTGCTAGATATGGATGTGTAGAGGGAGGTCTTTGTGGCTGAGGTCTTTGTGGGCTATACTCAGCCTTGTCTCAGGATGGTAAGTTGGTGGTTGAAGATATCCCTCTAGTGTTGTGGGGGCTGTGCTTTGGCAAAGTGGGTGGGGTTATATCCTTCCTGTTTGGCCCTGTCCGGGGGTGTCCTCGGAGTGGGCCACAGTGTCTCCTGACCCCTCCTGTCTCAGCCTCCAGTATTTATGCTGCAGTAGTTTATGTGTCGGGGGGCTAAGGTCAGTTTGTTATATCTGGAGTACTTCTCCTGTCCTATTCGGTGTCCTGTGTGAATCTAAGTGTGCGTTCTCTAATTCTCTCCTTCTCTCTTTCTCTCTCTCGGAGGACCTGAGCCCTAGGACCATGCCCCAGAACTACCTGACATGATGACTCCTTGCTGTCCCCAGTCCACCTGGCTGTGCTGCTGCTCCAGTTTCAACTGACCTGAGCCCTAGGACCATGCCCCAGGAATACCTGACATGATGACTCCTTGCTGTCCCCAGTCCACCTGACTGTGCTGCTGCTCCAGTTGCAACTATTCTGCCTTATTATTATTCGACCATGCTGGTCATTTATGAACATTTGAACATCTTGACCATGTTTTGTTATAATCTCCACCCGGCACAGCCAGAAGAGGACTGGCCACCCCACATAGCCTGGTTCCTCTCTAGGTTTCTTCCTAGGTTTTGGCCTTTCTAGGGAGTTTTTCCTAGCCACCGTGCTTCTACACCTGCATTGCTTGCTGTTTGGGGTTTTAGGCTGGGTTTCTGTACAGCACTTTGAGATATCAGCTGATGTACGAAGGGCTATATAAATAAATTTGATTTGATTTGAGGTAAGGTAACCTACTATATGGATGTGTAGAGAGAGGTAAGGTAACCTACTAGATATGGATGTGTAGAGAGAGGTAAGGTAACCTACTAGATATGGATGTGTAGAGGGAGGTAAGGTATCCTGCTAGATATGGATGTGTAGAGGGAGGTAAGGTAACCTACTAGATATGGATGTGTAGAGGGAGGTAAGGTAACCTACTAGATATGGATGTGTAGAGAGAGGTAAGGTAACCTACTAGATATGGATGTGTAGAGGGAGGTAAGGTATCCTGCTAGATATGGATGTGTAGAGGGAGGTAAGGTAACCTACTAGATATGGATGTGTAGAGGGAGGTAAGGTAACCTACTAGATATGGATGTGTACAGGGCGAAGGCCTGTAGGCTGGTGAGCTCCTTGCCCCTGGTCTCCTCCACACTGTGACAGAAGATGTGTTCCCAGGCGTACAGTTTCAGAAGCTTGATGCCTCGCAGCAGCTCATTAGTCTTCTTTAACCGCTCACTGGAGTACTCCTTTAGGATGATACACACACATCTGAATGACTGGAGTATTTCTAGACCAAAATACACACAAACATCTGCATTGCTTGCTGTTTTCGTCTGGGTTTCTGTATAAGCACTTCGTGACATCTGCTAAATAAATGTGATTGATTGATTGATTGAATGAATGACTGGAGTTCTCGTGTACAGTATCATAACACGGACAAACAGAGTAGTCCTATACCATAGTACACACAAGTATGTCAGAACAATATGATTGCCATGAAAGATGCAGTATTTCATCTCAGACAATAAAGCCAGTGAGATACGCACTGTATTATAGTAGCATGGTATTATAGAAATGAGCAGTGTATTTGGAGAGACAAAGCAGAAAGACATGTTACGTGATTAATGAAGAGATTATGGTTGAAAAACACTTTTTTACCTTAACAATCCATTTGGTTATTATCAAGGTTATCCAAGGGTTCTGAGGGTGTGTGTGTGTGTGTGTTTGTGTGTGTGTGTACACTGTAAAAGGACCACACATCATTTAGAAGTATCATGACATATACTGTAATCTCTCCCACGAGGAAGATAAAATCAAAACATACCCAGACTGTTTGCCAAGATGTGAAAACGTGTTGAAACATCAACCTTATTACCATGTAATTACATGGTAATACCCACGTAACTACTATGTTGTTACTACAGTTATTACTGTGTAGTTAAAGTAATAGGAGCAACTTAATGTAAATACTGCCCATCTCTGGCCATGACTGTATGGCATTTACAGTACATTCGGAAAGTATTCAGACCACTTGACTTTTTCCATATTTTGTTACTTTACAGCCTTATTCTAGAATGGATTAAATTGGTCCCACCCCCTCCTCATCAATCTACATACATAACGACAAAGCGAATTTATAAAAATGTATAAAAATGTTTTATTTTTAAATATCACATTTACATAAGTATTCAGACCCTTTAATCAGTACTTTGTTGAAGCACCTTTGGCAGCGATTACAGCATCAAGTTTTCTTGGGTATGACGCTATAAGCTTGGCACACCTGTATTTGGGGAGTTTCTTCCATTATTCTCAGCAGATCCTGTCAAGCTCTGTCAGGTTGGATGGGGATCAAGGCCCTTTCCCCCCGATTGCTCAGTTTGGCCAGGCGACCAGCTCTAGGAAGAGTCTTGGTGGTTCCAGACTTCTTCCATTTAAGAATGATGGAGGCCACTGTGTTCTTGGGGACCTTCAATGCTGCAGACATTTTTTGGTACCCTTCCCCAGATGTCTGCAGCACTGTACCTTGACACAATCCTGTCTCAGAGCTCTATGGGCAATTCCTTCGACCTCATGGCTTGGTTTTTGCTCATGCACTGTCAACTGTGGGACCTTATATAGACAGGTGTGTGCCTTTCCAATTCATCTCCAATCAATTGGATTTACCACAGGTGGACTCCAATCTAGTTGTAGAAACATTTCAAGGATGATAAATGGAAACAGGATGCACCTGGGCTCAATTTCTCATAGCAAAGGATCTGAATACTTATGCACATAAGGTATTTCTGTTTTTATACATTTGAAAAATAGTTTTCGCTTCATCATTTTGGGATATTGTGTGTAGATTGCTGAGGATTTTTAATTAATCCATTTCCGAACAAGGCTGTAATATAACAAAGTTTGGGGGAAAAGTCAAGGGGTCTGAATACTTTCCTGAAGGCACTCTATCACTCACCAGGGTGCTCTTCTGTGCTTGGGACAGCTTGGTGGCCACAAAGTACTGGACAGGGGCCAGTACAGCAATGACTGTGGCCCCAATCAAAGCACTGATCCCCAGGAGGTAGTAGAGCAGTATAACCCCCACAATGATCTGGAGAATACAATGCAGAATGTTGTTTGGGCCATGTTCAACCATGGGAAATGTTGAAATCAGGGAAAATATTAGATTGCACAGCTGATTGGACATACAAGTTAGTGGAACGTGAGTGAATCGCAGCTTCTCTCTCTCTCTCTGTCTTTCACATAGTCGCACACACGCAAGTGCACACACAAACTCAATATGCCATTAACTTCATTGGGATAAGGGGGCAGTATTTTCACTTTTGGATACTCAGCCCCAGATGCTAATTTATGCATATTATTAGTCGTATTTGATAGAAAACACTTTCTAAAACTGTTTGAATGATGTCTGTGAGTATAACAGAACTCATATGGCAGACAACAACCTAAGGTTTGTAGTTTTTCAACTCAGCCCCTATTGAAGATACAGTGATATTGGTTATGTTGCACTTCCTAAGGCTTCCACTAGATGTCAACCGTCTTTAGAACATTGTTTGATGCTTCTACTATGAAGGGGGGCTGAATGAGAGCGGATTGAGTCAGAGGTCTGCCAGCAGCCACGAGCTCAGTCACACGTATTCACATGAGAGGTAGCTCCCATTCCATTGCTTTTCTACAGACAATGGAATTCTCAGGTTGGAACAATATTGAACATTTATGATAAAAACATCCTAAAGATTGATTCTATACATAATTTGATAAGTTTCTACGACCAGTAATATACATTTTGGGAATTTTTGTCCGACCTTTCTGCTGGAAGTTGCACGTGCGTTTCGTTTTCTTTATCAAACACCCTAACAAACTACTGAACATAACACGCCAATATAAAATGAGATTTTTGGATATAAATGATGAACTTTATCGAACAAATCAAACATTTATTGTGGAACTGGGATTCCTGGGAGTGAATTCTGATGAAGATCATCAAAGGTAAGTGAATATTTATAATGCTATTTCTGACTAATGTTGACTGGGCAACATGGCGGATATTTATTTTGGCTGGTTTGGGCTCTGAGCTCCGTACTCAGATTATTGCATGGTATGCTTTTTTCGTAAAGTTTTTTTGAAATCTGACACAGCGGTTGCATTAAGGAGAAGTTTATCTAAAGTTCCATGCATAACACTTGTATTTTCATCATCATTTATAATGAGTATTTCTGTAAATTGATGTGGCTCTCTGCAAAATCACGGCATGTTTTGGAACTACTGAACATAACACGCCAATATAAAATTAGATTTTTGGATATAAATATGCACTTTATCGAACAAAACAGACATGTATTGTGTAACATGAAGTCCTATGAGTGTCATCTGATGAAGATCATCAAATGGTTAGTGATTAACTTTATCTCTATTTGTGCTTTTTCTAACTCCTCTCTTTGGATGGAAAAATGGCTGGGTTTTTCTGTGACTTTGTGGTGACCTAACATAATCGTTTGTGGAGCTTTCACAGTAAAGCATTTTTTATTCAGACACTGTGGCTGGATTAACAAGAATGTTATCTTTAAAATGGTGCCTAATACTTGTATGTTTGAGAAATTTGATTTATGAGATTTATGTTGATTTTTATTTGGCACCCTGCAATTTCTGGCTGTTGGCGAGGGGTTCCGCTAGCGAAATTCCCAGACAGGTTAACCTGTCTCCCTTTGACCTTGAGAGAGAGAGAGAGAGAAGTAAGAGAAACTGTCAGTGTCCGAATATTCATACTAGCATACTACACTGAACAAAAATATAAATGCAACATGCAACAATTTCAACGATTTTACTGAGTTACTGTTTATATAAGGAAATCAGTCAATTAAAATAAATTCATTAGGACCTAAATTATGGATTTCACATGACTGGGAATACAGATATGCATCTGTTGGTCAGAGATACTTTAAAAAAACAGTCAGGGCCTCCCGGGTGGCGCAGTGGTTAAGGGCGCTGTACTGCAGCGCCAGCTGTGCCATCAGAGTCCCTGGGTTCGCGCCCAGGCTCTGTCGTAACCGGCCGCGACCGGGAGGTCCGTGGGGCGAAGCACAGCGTCACCCGGGTTAGGGAGGGCTTGGTGGGTAGGGGTGTCCTTGTCTCATCGCGCACCAGCGACTCCTGTGGCGGGCTGGGCGCAGTGTGCGCTAACCAAGGTGGCCAGGTGCACGGTGTTTCCTCCGGCGCATTGGTGCTGGGCTGGCTTCCGGGTTGGATGTGCGCTGTGTTAAAGAAGCAGCGGCTTGGTTGGTTGTGTATCGGAGGACGCATGACTTTCAACCTTCGTCTCTCCCGAGCCCGTACGGGAGTTGTAGCGATGAGACAAGATAGTAGCTACTACAACAATTGGATACTACGAAATTGGGGAGAAAAAGGGGTAAAATTCAACAAAAAAAAAAAAAGTCAGTATCTGGTGACCACCATTTGGTACCATTTATCTGGTGACCACACATCTCCTTGGCATAGAGTTGATCAGTGTTGATTGTGGCCTGTGGAATGTTGTCCCACTCCTCTTCAATGGCTGTGTAAACTTGCTGCATATTGATGGGAAATGGAACACGTCGCTCTCAGTGCATTCAAATTGCCATTGATAAAATGCAATTGTCCTTAGCCTTATGCCTGCCCATTCCATTACCCCACCACCACCCCATCACTCTCCATTTGGCAAATCTGACCATAATTCATCATCCTCCTGATTCTTGCTTACAAGCAAAAACTAAAGCAGGAAGTACCAGTGACTCGCTCAATATGGAAGTGATTATATTGTGGTCAGACACTACAGTATGCTACAGGACTGTTTTGCTAGCACAGACTGGAATATGTTCCATGATTCATCCAAAGGCATTGAGGACTATACCAACTCAGTCACCGGCTTCATCAACAAGTGCATCGGCGACGTCGTCCCCACAGTGACAGTACGTACATATCTCAACCAGAAGCCGCCATGGATTACAGGCAACATCCGCACCGAGCTGAAGGTCAGAGCTGCCGCTTTCAAGGAGTAGGACACTAATCCGCACGCTTATAAGAAATCCCGCTATGCCCTCAAACAAACTGTCAAGACAGGACTAAGATTGAATCCTAGTTCACCAACTCGGATGTGGCAGGGCTTGCAAATTTTTACGGACTACAAAGGGAAACCCAGCCACGATCTGCCCAGTGACGCGAGACTACCAGACGAGCTAAATGCCTTTCATGCTGGCTTCGAGGCAAACAACACTTAAGCATGCATGAGAACAACAGCGGTTTCAGACGACTGTGTGATCATGCTCGCCGTAGCCGATGTGAGAAAGAACTTTAAACAGGTCAACATTCACAAGGCCGCTGGGCCAGATGGATTACCAGGGCGTGTACTCAGAGCATGTGTGGACCAACTGGCAAGTGTCTTCACTGATATTTTCAACCTCTCCCTGACCGAGTCTGTAATACCAACATGTTTCAAGCAGAAGACCATAGTCCCTGTGCCAAAGAATGCGAAGGTATCCTGCCTAAATGACTACTGCCCCGTAGCACTCATGTCGGTAGCCATGAAGCGCTTTGAAAGGCGGGTCATGGCTCACATCACCACCATCATCCCGGGAACCCTAGACCCACTACAATTCGCATACCGCCCCAACAGATCCACAGATGATGCAATCTCAATCGCAATCCACACTGCCCTTTCCCACCTGGACAAAAGGAACACCTACAGTGGGGAGAACAAGTATTTGACACATTGCTGATTTTGCAGGTTTTCCTACTTACAAAGCATGTAGAGGTCTGTAATTTTTATCATAGGTACACTTCAACTGTGAGAGACGGAATCTAACAACAATCCAGAAAATCACATTGTATGATTTTTAAGTAATTAATTTGAATTTTATTGCATGACATAAGTATTTGATACATCAGAAAAGCAGAACTTAATATTTGGTACAGAAACCTTTGTTTGCAATTGCAGAGATCATACATTTCCTGTAGTTCTTGACCATGTTTGCACACGCTGCAGCGGGGATTTTGGCCCACTCCTCCATACAGACCTTCCCCAGATCCTTCAGGTTTCGGGGCTGTCGCTGGGCAATATGGACTTTCAGCTCCCTCCAAAGATGTTCTATTGGGTTCAGGTCTTGAGCCACTCCTTAGTTGCCCTGGCTGTGTGTTTCGGGTCGTTGTCATGCTGGAAGACCCAGCCACGACCCATCTTCAATGCTCTTACTGAGGGAAGGAGGTTGTTGGCCAAGATCTTGCGATACATGGCCCCATCCATCCTCCCCTCAATACGGTGCAGTCGCCCTGTCCCCTTTGCAGAAAAGCATCCCCAAGAATGATGTTTCCACCTCCATGCTTCACAGTTGGGATGGTGTTCTTGTGGTTGTACTCATCCTTCTTCCTCCAAACACGGCGAGTGGAGTTTAGACCAAAAAGCTCTATTTTTGTCTCATCAGACCACATGGCCTTCTCCCATTCCTCTTCTGGATCATCCAGATGGTCATTGCCAAACTTCAGACGGGCCTGGACATGCGCTGGCTTGAGCAGGGGGCCCTTTTGTGTGCTGCAGGATTTTAATCCATGACGGCGTAGTGTGTTACTAATGGTTTTCATTGAGACTGTGGTCCCAGCTCTCTTCAGGTCATTGACCAGGTCATGCCGTGTAGTTCTGGGCTGATCCTTCACCTTCCTCACGATCATTGCTGCCCCACGAGGTGAGATCTTGCATGGAGCCCCAGACCGAGGGTGATTGACCGTCATCTTGAACTTCTTCCATTTTCGAATAATTGCGCCAACAGTTGTTGCCTTCTCACCAAGCTGCTTGTGTAGGTCTACAATCTTGTCCCTGACATCCTTGGAGAGCTCTTTGGTCTTGGCCATGGTGGAGAGTTTGGAATCTGATTGCTTGATTGTTTCTGTGGACAGGTGTTTTTTATACAGGTAACAAACTGAGATTAGGAGCACTCCCTTTATGAGTGTCGAAAGAGAAATCTTTCAGATTGAGAGGGGTTAAATACTTATTTCCCTCATTAAAATGCAAATCAATTTATAACATTTTTGACATGCGTTTTTCTGGATTTTTTTGTTGTTATTCTGTCTCTCACTGTTAAAATAAACCTACCATTAAAATTATAATCTGATCATTTCTTTGTCAGTGGGCAAACGTACAAAATCAGCAGGGGATCAAATACTTTTTTCCTTCACTGTACATTGGCTCGGTACCTCGTTATTGTTATGTAATTTTATTGTGTTACTTTTCATTTTATTTTGTACTTTAGTTTATTTTGTAAATATTCTGAACTCTATTTCTTGAACTGCATTGTGGGCTAAAGGCTTGTAAGTATGCATTTCACTGTAAGATCTACATCTGTGAAATTTGATTTGTTCACAAAGTTGACATCAGCAAACTGCTCACCCATACGATGCCATACCATCTGCCTGGTACAGTTGAAACCGGGATTCATCCGTGAAGAGCCATCGAAGGTGAGCATTTGCCAAATGAAGTCGGTTACGACACCAAACAACGCAGATGAGCTTCCCTTAGTCGTTTCTGACAGTTTGTGCAGAAATTCTTTGATTGTGCAAACCCACCGTTTCATCAGTTGTCCGGGTGGCTGGTCTAAGATGATCCTGCAGGTGAAGAAGCCGGATGTGGAGGTCCCGGGCTTGTGTGGTTACACGTGACCTGTGGTTGTGAAGTCGGTCGGATGTACTGCCAAATTCTCTAAAACGATGTTGGAGGGGGCTTATGGTAGAGAAATGAACATTCAATTATCTGGCAACAGCTATGGTGGACAGTCCTGCAGTCAGCATGCCAATTGCACGGTCCCTCAAAACTTGAGACATCTGTAGCATTGCGTTGTGTGACATAACTGCACATTTTAGAGTGGCCTTTAGTTGTCCCCAGCACAAGGTGCACCTGTGTAATGATCATGCTGTTTAATCAGCTTCTTGATATGCCACACCTGTCAGGGGGATGGATGTATTATCTTGGCAAAGGAGAAATGCTCACTAACAGGGATGTAAACAAATTTGTGCACAAAATTTGAGCGAAATAAGCTTTTTATATAGAACATTTCTGGGATCTTCTATTTCAGCTCATGAAACATGGGACCAACACTTTACATGTTACGTTTATATTTTTGTGTGTTTTCCCCAAACACCTTCCTTCCATTTCCATGTATAAATTTAGAGATGGGCTATGAGAGATCATCACTCCTTAACATTAATTATACATTCCATGGAGCATAAACCTGAAGGTCACACTGTTCTAATATACAATATGCCATACATTTATTTCAAATCCATAGGGCTTCTCTGCTGTGCTTCTTCTTTTCTGCCCATCTGTCTTTTCTACCCTTGTGACTCATATCCTGCCTTTGATATAGTAGATTATACTAGAATACACTGTAATAGAAAACGGTCATTTATACTGTAATTTTGGATATTATCAACAGTAAAATACTGTGAAACAGTTTACTGCAGCATACTGTAAATTATGGTACATTGTGGGAAGATTTGTGGACGGGGAAATAATTGATATAGTACGAATGATTCTGCAAGTCCATCCGACAGAATACAGTACCGTACAGTTCCAAAAACCTTTTGACCACACTGTAAAAATAATCCTGGCAAGATTCTGCTGTCAATTATGTTCTATAGGCCCACAGAATGCCTTCTCTGTAGCATATTTTGGCCCACTTTTGATCTCTTCATGTTGGACATCTTCTCATGCTGTTTTCTATCTAAAAACGATTATCAATACCTTGCTCTTGTTATAGCTTTTAGAAACATACAGTATATTATCGGTAAACTTTACAGTAATGTACTGTTAAACAAAAGTTTCTTTGGAATTTACGGAAACATACATAGCTTGATTTACAGTAACTTACAGGTAACTGGCTGCCGGTAAGTTACTGTAAAAACAACAGATTTGATATTGAGGGTGCATGGTATTGTTGTTGCTGATGTAATGGTTTTCCTCCTTTTTGTCTGAAGAGGAGAGGCGAGAAGGAATGGAGGACCAATATGCGGCGTGGTAAGTGTCCATGGTTGTTTATTTAAACACATAAACTGAACACTCCATACAAAAACAATAAACGTAACGTGAATAACCGAAACCGAAAACAGTACCGTGTGGTGCAAAACACAGACACGGAAACAATCACCCACAAAACAACAGTGAAAACCCAGGCTACCTAAGTATGATTCTCAATCAGAGACAACTAACGACACCTGCCTCTGATTGAGAACCATACTAGGCCGAACACAGAAAAACAACCTAGACACACAAAACATAGAATGCCCACCCAACTCACATCCTGACCAACTAAAACAAACAATTAACACAATAACTAGGGTCAGAAGGTGACATTACCCCCCTCCCAAGGTGCGGACTCCGATCGCAAAACCTGAACCTATAGGGGAGGGTCTGGGTGGGCATACTGGAGACAAGAACCAAACAGAATATACCCAGATAGAATATAATGAAATACAGCTGAATAGAACCTAACCAAGTACAGGAGAACAGAATAGTGTTACCTGGACTGGCATGGCCCACAGGTTGGGACAGAGGAAGAAGAACCACATGAGCTGGTTGGTATCTATGGCTACCAGGTTGCAGATCTGTCCCACTGTCAGTTCTCCCATGGACATGTTGGAGGTGCACAGCCGCATGATCTTGTTGTAGATCTTAGTCTGGAAGGAGAAGTCAGTCAGACACATCATAGGGAAACAGATCTAGTATAGTTACCAGAGGACCTCGCCTTACTATAACAATAAATGTAGTTTGGCTACTCTCATTCTTAGCCCCCCCCCCTGCTATACATGTATAATAATGGCAAAATAATGGACAATCTACAAGTAACTGCGAAAATAAAAGGAAACACTTCAGTCAATTCTTTTTTGTATTTGTCTTTAACTTTTATTTAACTAGGCAAGTCAGTTAGGAACAAATTCTTATTTACAACGATGGTCTACCCTAAATGTGGGATTAAAACAGGTGCTTCCAAACAGGTGTGGTTCCTGAGTTAATTAACCAATTAACATCTCATCATGCTTAGGGCCATGTATAAAAATGCCCAATTGCCCATTATTTTGGCTACCATGGCTAGAAGAGATTTCAGTGACTTTGAAAGAGGGGACTCGAAGGAGCATAGGGTGTTTTAATAAAGTGTGTGTGTGTGTGTGTGTGTGTGTCAGTCAGTCACCAGATCTCAACCCAATTGAACACCTACGGGAGATTCTGGAGCGGCGCCTGAGACGGCGTTATCCACCACCATCAACAAAACGCCAAATTATGGGATTCCTCGTGGAAGAATGGCGTCGCATCCCTCCAGACACTGCCAAGGCGCATTGGATCTGTT